>NC_090924.1:799072861-799375892 GCF_040938575.1 Ambystoma mexicanum | reverse complement strand
CAGTATTTCATGCTTTAAAAGTATATAATTGGGGGGACCCTAACATCATATTGTGCAACCGTTGGGGGAGAGCCCAGAGCTTGACGAAGAAGTAATCGTGCCAGGAGTTAACCATATTGTAAACTCATCACTTCCTCATTCCTTTCTGAGTGGAGTTAAACCCTTGAGACCAAAGGCCTCCTCTGGGCTCACCATAGATGACTGGTAATAAGTTATAATTGCATAATGATCCACAGTATGCCCCAGAGCGTAAAAAAAATATATTAACAGCATATGTATTTTCCTATGCTAACTCGACCAGTAGATATCCAGATCGTTTGTGTTTATATATGTTGCAGAAAGGATCCCATGCTTTGCTAACATATTTTGTTGCCAGTGCATTTACTTTCCTCAAGTTTTACACACATCGTATTTTAATAGTGTTTACATTTTTTGTTATTTGTGAAATATGTAGACGTCAACCACTGGCCTAATTTTGTGACATTCCTATTTGTGAGTGTTGGTATTCGCCAAGTCACAGCTATATAAGCCATGTCTAACCTACATTGCTTTGCTTAGCATCCACATTCTCATTATTGGTGCTGCATTTAGGTGACCCACTTGGAGAAGACATAGTTTATTTTTGCTAGCATTTTACACACTCTTCTAAAACCAGGATATGAAGTGATGACACAGTTCAAAACACCCATCTTGGTTGTCTTCCTGGGAGGATAGTTCCGTGGTATATTGCCTCATTATTGATATTGCTAATCATGTCTTGTATTGTTCATATGGGAAGGGACAGGAAGTTGCTTTAGATATCCAGAAATATAATAGGCATAACATTTCAGGGTTTGTCAAGGGCTTCTCATCAAAAGGTCTTCAGCCAAGGCAGTTTTCCAACTGCCCCCACCCCGAATTCCCTACACAATTATTTCATGCCTGACTTTTCGTTCTCTTTACAGATCAGAAGTTGTATGTAAACGTCTTATATGCATGTTTCGTATCCATTTTAATGAACACATTTTTAAGTGCAGGGATCCTTTTTTTTTGTTTAACTGGTAACTTAAAACCTCCCAAAATGACCCCACAGAGACGTCATGTTTTTCTATGAAATCGCCCACTCCCCAAAAATCTCAAGGAGAGGCAATTGCAAAGTAATCCGACATGAGGACATGTTTAAGGTGTGTGACAGCACATATATTTATGTCCTGATTTGGATTAAGATTAGGAGTAGTCAATTCATCAATACAGATGTGTTGGGCCACTCTGTATTCCATATATTTTATATATTTTGTTGAGTGCTCCCAGGTATAGTCCTTTTAGATTTAAGATTAGAATAAGCCAGTATGGACTAACTTTTCTGGTACTCCCTCAATACAGAACATCACTGCGAGGATCGTCTTGGGTCATGTGAAAGATAAGTCTTGGAATATATGACACATAAAGCCTTACCCTGATTCTGGTCTTTACAGACTGTCTCAAAGGGACTGTTTCCATGACAATGTCTGATATTAGCCCACCCTCTCAAACAACCAAATAATGTTCTGATTTTATTTAAAAAAATATTAAGTCATTTGTTCCAATCCACCTGACACACAGGTTTGTCCACTCTGTTGGGAGTGGGTGGTTTCGAACATAGTATTACAAATCATATAATTCATATCTTATGTAGATTTTAGGAAAATGCTTAAATCTTGGCAGCTTCACCCATGCCCTTTGAAATTTCATTAGACTAAGGGTTCAGCCAATCATTCACTGGTGGTTCTTATTATATGCATTATGTATGTGTTTGAGCAAAGTGCAACAATTATTTGCCTGTTGTACTCGTTCTCACTCCCATCCCACCCTCCACCAAGGGAGCAAGCATGCTAGCAATTTCTGGAGGCATGGGAGGTATTCTTTGACAACAGAATTGCAAATGACGCTCTTAAATTGAGTTCCAGGTTTCCAGATTCACTCTGTGTTTCATGAGTTAAGTTCCTTCCGCTCTGCACCCTCACCGCTCTGCACCCTCAATGAACATTGTACCAATTAAGGAGCCTTTTAGGACTAGTTTGCCACCTACATACACGGTATTAACGTTTTGATTACTTTTGCTTGTGGTGTCTAATTTTTAATCCAATAAACTGTTGTTCACAATGGGAAGACCAACACATACTTTTCATTCACTAGATGGGCCCGACCCTGATCCTGTTTTAATCCTTATTAGGAAATGTAGCTGCAATCATTATTTATTGTTGCTCAAATACAATGTTTTAAAAACCAATATTTTAATAGTGCCCTTTTGAGAGGAGTTTAAATACTTAGGAATTATGTATTTGGGGTGTTTTTGTAGCCAAGCCTAGCCCCAAAGTACTGCAGATGACCGGGCATCACAGTCCAATGGTGTTTACATTGGGGAAGAGGAGTACTGTAGAACGTTACCAAGGTGACAGCACATTTCCTCAAGAATGCAAGCAACATTTGGAGGCAATAGTGTGAGTGGATGGAGTGAGTTTTCAGGTATGTGCAGTGGAAGTGTGCTTACCATCTATTAAATTAGTTCAATGTTCTTTTATACTGTTAACAGATCCATAATCCCAATGATATTAGGCATTCCAAAGTCATAGTGACCTGCTGTGGACAACCCAACACTTCTTCAGGGGCATTGAAGCATGCGGCATTACCTCTTAGTAACATGTGGCATGTTTGTTAAGATTTACACAGGGCTCCAAATAAGATTTTGAAATGGGTGTATTTTCCTCAGGATTTGAAAATGGGGAGTACAATGATTTCTGGAGGGTAAAAAAGGATTTCTGATTCCCAACGGTGAATAAAAACAATCTATATTTGAACTCTACATCATATCTGATACATTCTCCTTTTCACATAACAATTTAAGCAAACAAATGTATGCATTTTTCATCATTAGATTAGGATGTCTGGGGGTACTAATCTTCCTTCATGTGTCACTGCTCTCCCCTGGTACAACTGATCATGACCTGTCTGAAGCCTGTGTATGGAATCGGGGATCAGGCTACTATAAGTCTGCTTCCTTTTTGCTTTTTGGGAAAGTTTGCCTGTTTTTAGGGAGCAAAGCTGGCTGCTGCAGCACTTGTGTGGGACCGGTTCTCCTAAATGGAATATGGGCATCCTGCTCTTATCAAATGGTGATAGGTTGACCTCGTGGTTCAGTATTGCATATCCCTACTCCACAGAACGCTTCTTTTGGCATCTGCCTAGTGCATGCACATGATTCTCATGGCCATGGGATCTTTTGCCCAATGGGTTCTGCTGCCTATCACCATTTATACAAACTGGTTCTGTCTCCATGTTATGTTATCTATATTTGTAGAGCGCATGGTCGCCCAGGGGCATCATGGCGCTAAAGAGGAGAGCCGCTCACGAAGGGGAGGGCCAGAAAGAGTTCTAGAATGCTAGGCATTGTAGGCAAACCATGAGGCCCAGAATGACACACTTCCCAAGACTTGTGTTGTGTGTCCTTGAGCACTTATGTAGCTATTAAGGATGAAGAGGATACGTAATGTACAACTTTGGGGCACTCGACTTTAATCTTCAGAAACTGGAATTGATTGCTCTAGTGAGACTGTTACAATCAATACAATTGATCAAGTGATACATAATATGGCTGTAAATTGCAAGAAGGTATTCATGCTTTTGGAAGAATATTGCATATGCCTATACCACTACATACATTTCCATGTCCTTCAAATTAGCAGATAGCTGTAGCATTTCTCCAGCATTTGGTACTATTGCAACAACTCGCACAGCCATCTTAGACTGTGTTTGACGGATAACCTTTTGTTTAACAGTCATATTCTTTTGACACATTTGATATAAGCTTACAGTATGTTGACTTAAAACGAATCTTTATTTAATGTGGCTGATAATGGAAATTCATTATGTATGGAAAATTAAGCATGACATCCTTTGTAAGTCATAGTAAGGAATCAAATATACACAAGTTCAGGCAGATTTGAAAGTCCTACCTGTTTACCTTTGGATATGCCTCACCAGGGTTTACAATATCCACTAGCCCTGTTGCATCTGTGAGGAGCTTTTATGAATGGCGAAATCAAACTTGCTGGAGAGTATGAGGATGCTTTTTACTTTACATTTACTGTAAACAAACTCTGTTTGCAATAAATGGCAAATACAAGTTTCACTGTGTATGGCTGTCCTTAAGCGGCAGCATTGCACCAAATATGAAGTGTCTTTATGGTGGCATGCACCATTTTATAGAGAAAAATGGTTAATATTTTGTCACCAGTAATGGGGGAGTGCATGTCTCTTAGGTTGAGTATGTAAACTAAGGAACTCAGCCGGGAGATCTGGTGGATTTTTAAAGAATTTGTGAGGCCTGCTCACCCCGAGATTTGTGAGAGAGAAGGTATAACAATATACTCAAATGATCACACACACCAGAGTCACTTAAAGGAAACGTTTACCACTCAACGGTATGGTTTTGCACACTGCAAATACGTTTCAACCTTCATATAGGGAGATAAAATTAGAAAGCTTTCTAGCAGTTTCTAAGAGTTTCAAACACAATCGACATCTGCCTTCTATGATTAAAATAGTAATATAAACAGACTCCATGATGGGCCTTCTGTTTTATGAACGTATGAACTGTCATTTTCTAGTATGTAGAGCTGATGGATGGTCCTTTTTAAACACCTGTGATCTTCTTTGCAGGGGAAAAGCCTTATAGATGTTCATGGGAAGGTTGTCAATGGCGTTTTGCAAGGAGTGATGAGTTAACAAGACACTTCAGAAAACACACTGGTGCCAAACCATTTAAGTGCACTCACTGTGACAGGTAAGTGTGCAAAACTGTCTGCTACAACTATTTAAAACCCATATCTCCCTGTTCACAGGGTGGAGATTTTCAGAAAATAAGGGTCAATCTGTTTGATCTGGGAATGGCACTCAAAATATTAATTTGCAAATGTTAATCAGAGTTTTACATGTTTTGTCTATTCCAAATAGTTAATGCTGTGCATAAATATCATTTTTGTAATTGGGTGTTTGTGTGTCTCTCCGCTCATTTATTTAATATATATATATAAAGACACACACACATAATGTGGCATTAAGTACAATGATGCATAAAAGAATAAAACCATGTTGACTTCTTGAACTACTAGTAGAAACAGGAAATGCCCATATATGCACAGCCTTTCCACTTTTTTTTTCTCCAAAATTAGAACTGTTATATTTATTTCATTGTGCTTCTTGAGGGAGCTAGGTGTTTCGACCAGACACACAACTGCAGTGTTCAGAGCAATCCTACAGCAGGTCTCTCAAGAGAAGGATATTGAATGAGGAACTGACTGGTTGATGTTGGGTAATATATGATACATAGACCAGGGAGATGACAAGACAAATGCAGTAGAGGTAGTGACACAGATGTGAGGGTGGGGGAGTGACATGATATGAGAAGTGTTCGGTCAGTAAACAAAACACTCTAAGTAAAAATAGTACTAACATGTCACTTTTTCTGTTTCAGGTGTTTTTCCAGGTCCGACCATCTTGCCCTTCACATGAAAAGACACCTCTGAATGGGTCAGCAGGTGAATCATGTGGGCTAAGCAGCTTCAAGGTGGCACTGCCTTGTGAGGAGGGATGCGTGTTCCAGCCAAAGCATGCCAATTTGCACCCTACCCAGTGGCCTTCAGGACCTTTCTTCTTTGAAGGTCTTCGGAGGGCTAACGAATCATGGAAGAAGCGGCATAGCAGCAGTGGTGCGTGATGTCTGGGGCTTCCTGGACTCGTACCCTAGTGGTACCTAACCTTCTGAGTGGCTCCGAAGCCTATGCCGTGAGCATGTGCACTGAGAATGTCAATGACTGGGTGACTGTATGAGAATGAGGATCTATTGATGACTGTATGCTGAGGAACAGAGTTCTTAGTACGAGCAAGAGGTGAACGCGTGGCCTGAATGTTTGTATGGAAGGACAAACGTCAAGATGGGACAACCACCGATCAATTCCTGAGGGGAGTACCCCGATAGAAGAACAGAGAAAACAAAAGGTCGGGACCCTTGAGTGGAGATGGCCCCTTTTCCTGTGTGAGAGGAGCTTTTGGTGTCTGGTGCAGCTATTAAACGTGCAATGTGTCAAGTAGCTTGTTTTACATGCTACAAAGCTCATTTGTAATCCATTGTATAAGCTGTCTATTTACAAATATAACACACCTATAACTTTTCATTATAATAGAAAGGTATTGCATGGTTCTGGGGAACTATACGCTTTCCATACTTTAAGCAAGACCGCGGTTTTGATACAAGTTCAAGAGCAGCTACAATACAATTGGTCTGATGTTACACTATGATGTCCGGGACATGGATCATTTTCTGTTGGGTGGATAAAACCACTATTGCTTAAAACTGATTTTTCTCATGCAGCTAATTTCTCTTATTTATGCCTTGAGGACTAATTTCTGGTTTTCTAGCAGTTTAATGCACTGTTGTCCTTAAATAATGGTGCCTTATGCAAGTGGCCTTCTCTTGTGGAGGGTCTTATACAGGGGTATAGGCGATGCAAGCTTTATTAAGGCTCCTTTGTCACCTGGAAGGGTACTGTGTCAAACGTGCAAGAAAAATACTTCCTTTTATGGTCCTCGACTCTTTTAAGAGGTAACACATAACACGCAAGAACTTTGAGTCACTCCTTGACTGAAGTGGTTACTTCTGACAGTTGTCTGTCACTTTAGCAGTACAATGCATAATGTTCTCGTTGTATGCCTTGACTACTCTTCCACCCCATGGGTTTTTTTTACATTGACCTCGCACACTGATTTGATACTTACATGTTGCACTTAATTTGTAAAAATAAAAAAATGTATATGTAGATAACAGGTACAGAATATTGTATTTTCTTTTAATGCGCACATACTTCACAGCACACCGTTTTCCATATTCTTATACTTGATATCCATCATGGGTACAATCCATAGTATTACGTGGGCAGCAATGGTTTTGATGTATGTCGTCAGACTGCAACCTCTTACTGCCACCATACACGGAAGCATTCTGGTTTTTGGGAAAGCGATCTAGCTAGACCAAGAATAAAATAACTGGAGGCATATATCTAGGGAACCAATGTCGACTAGCCTTATCACAGTGTTGTTATCAAGCTTTAGAAAGAGGACGGGAGTATATATTTTTATAATTATATATTTTATTTAAGGGGGGGGGCTGGGATACGCCTTTTAGTTTGGACCTGGGCACACATACACATGCAAACATCTCGTTTTGCTATTGAGGCTTAGTTTGCATCTTTTCAATGCTCGGATCATTTGCTGGCTCTGAGACGTTGTAGCTGCAGAATGGCATGATGTTGAAATGCCCACACAGGTACAATTCCCTCAGAGCGTGTAGCTAAAACAGGCTACAGCATGGGCATAACACATGTAAAGCACTGCTTTTACTACTTGAGGAATATCCGTGAAATAGGTTGGTTATTTCGTTGTAATCAAAGTACACTTGACCCAGTTTCTGAAAACTGCTTGCGAACATACAGGTTTTGCAGAGGTAAACCTGTTGTGCAAGCTTTCACGCAACTCTGGAAAGCTCTTCATTACGCGGTGCAGTATAACCAGTGTTTCAAAATTCATTCCCCCACCCCCCTGTTTGCAATGCCTACCTAATCTCGAGAGAGTAAACACAAACAAAACGTGCACTGGCTTGTTTCATTTGTGGAAATGCCTTTGGGCTTGTCTGGGCGGGGTGGAGTTGTGTACTGTGTGAGAAAATGCCTGTAACTTTCTTCATGAGCTAGCACACTCTGTCCAGGTGATAACCGAGCCTC
The DNA here is from genome assembly GCF_040938575.1 of Ambystoma mexicanum. Taxonomy (NCBI): domain Eukaryota; kingdom Metazoa; phylum Chordata; class Amphibia; order Caudata; family Ambystomatidae; genus Ambystoma; species Ambystoma mexicanum. The sequence goes on along the minus strand of NC_090924.1, from coordinate 799,368,099 downwards.
AGCCAAGCTGGGAAACATAAAGCGTTTGCTTTACATTTTAAAAAGGATAAGAAAAAATGTTTCTATTGTTGAAAGTTCTTCTTTTGTTTGGAAGCACCCTGTTATCTGAAGAATCTCTTTGTAAGATTTTTGTAAAAAAAAATTGTTTTTCAAGATTTTATTTGAAATTGTTTTTGCAAGATTGTTATATTTCTGTATGAATGTATTTTTTATTGGAATAACATAAAACAAAAATTCTTAGCATCTTTGTGGCTTGGTTTATTTTCAAGGGGAAGGGAGGAGTTGGATGTCCTTTCTCCACTTTCAGCAAAACTTGAGCTATGAAGCATTTACATAATGTGTACAGCAGGTGGGCCAGCATGCATACAAGTAAAGTGCACATTCACAAAGGCACAAATAGATGAATAGATGAACAGAAGCCTATGCTATACGAAATGGCGACAACTTTGTTGATGTGAATAGAAAAGTTCACAATGAAATCCTGGTTTGCAAACACATTCCAATGCATGATGCACCAGTCCAGCTTAATCCAATAAAGGATCGGCATGCATGCCTTATTTTAGTGTGGTTAGGCGAGAGCGTAACCTTTAAGGACTTTTAAAATATTTGTTTTTGCCAAATCAGCATTTGAATATAGTATTTGGCAAATAAAGTATCTGCATAAAGTATAGACCAGTAAGTATTACAAAGAACAATTACTATTGTATAAACATGTGTAGTGAACAATGAAACAATTTAATAAATCCCTCTCATATCCATTTCGCTATGGGACTATATACGGTTTCAACTCCACAATTAAAACCTTCAAAGTATGGCGTAAATTGTTCCTGCATCCTCATTTGCAGTTTGGGATCAAATAAACCTTTACATGTTAAACATCACAGGCTTTCCCTTTAGGAATGACCTCGTTATTGAAGAAACCCACCTCCTTACTTCTTGAAGTGATGGTGTTGGTGGATCTGATGGTTACAAGTCCATGGTGAAACCTGCCTTAAGGATCAAGGCCCACTCATGTACATGATAGGCGCTATGTGACATGGCAGTAAGAAAAACAATTTGTTTGACATGTCTCTGAACACATTGCGTGATTGTGTGAGTGAGTTGGAGTGGTCAGGTTTGCCACAAGGAAGACTTGATGCTAAAGTAATTAACTCAGTTAAGATTGAAAGTACTGCTTTAGAGATGAAAAGTGACACTGGTCATTGCACAAGTTGACTCATAAAAACCTCCACTTAATGGACTAGATCAGAATCACCTAATTGAATTGTCCTGTTAGTTGGCGGGGGCAGGGGGAACTTTGCAAACAAAGAGCAAGGAAGTATTCTTTGTTCAGCTTGTACACTTAAGAGGCAAACACTTGCGTACCTTATTTTAGTGATAACATGTGGCCGAAATATAGATATGTTAATTTGTCTTCCATGGCACTGTATGTGAATTGCACATCTACAGACTGTTTCAAATACTATTCACGGGCCAATTTGCCAAGCAAATCATACAGAATGTAAAAAACCTCATTCCGCCTCCTTGCCAGAAGTCTCCCATCACCCCTTGCATGTCTTTATTGGGAAGATGCTACTAGCTCCATACAGAGCACGACCTCAAACATACATTCACCCCCAACCACTGAAATCGGTATGATTGCTACATCCATGCCCATTGGTCCAAAATGGACAGCATCTTTGACACTCCTACTCCATACTGTTCCCATCTCCTGCAGTATGGCTTCTGCTTTCAAAAGATAGAAATCCTGACCTTCAATGTCCATGCACCCATCAGGCTAGACTTCTTATGTGGTGCTAGGCGGTCCCTAGCAATGTGTCACCCTAGGCGCAGGCTGCCGATGCAAATCCAGCTGTGCCACCTACCTTTAAACAAAACCACCCGACTTTCCGCAACACATGGCATTTGGATGTCAAGGTATACCGGATATTTTCTGCAGAATAAGACTAGTTTGAAAAACCACATGGGATTGTTAATCTATTTCTGTCCATTCCACACATTTCCGATACTCTGATATTCTAATAACTATAACTATGGACATGTTGTCCTTCTCCATGCCTTCAACTGGAAATCTTCAATTTGTTTATCACTCACCACGAATGTAATCATGCCTGTGCTGATCTTTCATGTTTGGCCACCTAAACATCGACTGCCTGTAATAAAATCACATTCACATTTTATTTAACGTTGTATTCTCAATAGATAATTGAAACCAAAGCACATTTCTTCCGTTTTAAAAGATAAACCACTGCACACAAGGGAAAGTATGGAACCAAACATAAGATTGAAAAAATCAGCCCTGTGTACACTCTGTGGAAATCTACTACAACATCCAGGTAAATAAGGATTCAAAGAAATATAGAGGGGGCATCAGAATTGCCTCTATCCTGGTCAAAGTGTATTGGAGTGGCAAATAATCTTCTACCTGTACAAAGCAGGAAATGGAGGCTAAATGTGTTAAAGGCAGGCTCGTCTATGTTCAATCTGTAAATCACCTTTAGAACAATAGAAACATTGTGGAGGCCGCTTATCCAGTTATCAATTGGAAAAAAGGCTGGGGCTTTCCTTAGTGATGGTTTCAATTCTTCCTAATAATCATCAGGTTCTCCCCTGGGTGTGTCTAATCCTCAAGCTCTTGCTGCATGCAGAATGAACGTTCAGAAATGAATTGTACTTCCGCGGTCCAGGGCTAGATTTACATTTGCTACCAGAAAGGTTGTGTTCTAATGTATGCCCATGTCACGTGGGCCAGCATACCCTGCTGGTGTGAGCATCCCAAGCGAACAGGGGAAGCCACAACGTCATACCTTACATCCAGGTAGGCAAGAGCAAGCCATTACTAGGCCAGGAAGTCCCTTTTATTCCACAAGCACGTTCAGTTTCCAAGATACATTCGGATCCTGTTTGTATTTTTGCCTCTAAACTATAGCGTTTTTAATGAGCTACAATTCTACTTCCAAGCAAATGTGCAATTTTAGACCCCTCTTCAAAATGTTTAGCACTATGTCTGCATGTCTACCACATGCGATTCTCTTTCTGTTCAGGGTTTGTAAGCATGTGGGACATCGTTTTCAAACAAAGCTAGTTACAATTCTAGTAAATAGTTTTAACTGTTGAATGTCCTCATCACATAAACCCTGTCACAATAATGTATCTGAACAAAGTAGGCACACGACTATAGTGGAATGAACACAATTTGCTTTCAAAAATCTGAAACTTATCACCATTTTTCAACAAATGTATCACAAATTGATACTTCACCCATTGACAGTGTGGAGTTCTGCGTGTCTGATTTGTGCAGAGGTGGGGGTAGTGAACCTACCACTAATGGTCTGTAGAACCTGCCTTCTCCCTCCATAAACTGTGACTCGAGATACTCTAAAGAGACAATATTGTTTTCTCCATCACAATTGTCCCAATGCTTTTGTCTTAACAATGGGCTCAGCTGTTTGACATCCGTTCATGATCCTGCCCAATCGGCTCCTTTTCTGTTTATAAAGCTCACAACTGTTCTGCACCTTACCATCTTCTGGTGGCTGATCCTCCTTTGTGATATCTGATCATTCAGAGGCCGGATTGCAATTTATGTAAAAAAAAAAAACGTGCAAAAGGCACCTAGCTGTCTACCCTCTGTTTTCCCCCTATCACCTCTTCGGCATGCCGGGAGAGAGCATCAAAAACATCGGAAAATGCGTCCTATTGTTTAGGAACAGAGATAAGCAGCAGATCTCTGAACTTTGATCACCACATACTTAAAAATGCCTGGACTGCTACTTGTTTTGCTCTGTCAGCTGCAGTGTCTCTTTTCTCATGCTGTGGTAGCTGTGAGACAGGGCTGTCAACATAGAGGCCATGTTGAGGCCCAAATAGCCAATTCCTACATGCCAAATGGGAATGTTGAGCTGTCATCCAAGGGAGAAATGCAAGAGAAGTAAACAACAACCGGAGTGGGGGGTTCTTGAAAGAACGAGCAGAAGTGGAGGAGTCGGGATAGAGTTTTAGGAGGAGAGAGATGGGAGGAAAACTGCTTTGAGATTTCAAGATAGTTAGATATTACAAAGGAGTTGAGGATGATGTATGCATAGCCTAGAGATGATTGGGGAAAGATGAAAGATTCAGATGAATGAGGGACCTAGGTTGGATTTGAAAAATGGGATCAAGAAAAGTTCACACATTTGAGAACAAAGAGGGATGAGAAATGGAAGAGTTGAAGGGTAGGGGGCAACTGAGTGCTGAAGAATTTAAGCCGAAGGCTGCGTTAGGTGGGGTATTTAGCAAAGGACGTCATAAGTGATGCAGAGTAAAAAAAGAAGAGGCAATGAGACATGTTTAAAAAGGAGGCTCATAGAAGGGATCCTTGTCAGGGTTAATAACACATTTTTGAAGGATTCCATGGTCCTTCAAAGTTTAATTTGTGTGTGGCTAAACTAGTTGACTTGCGGAAATCTCTCGTTTTTTAAAATTGTGAATGTAACCAGCAATAGTTGCGCATTATAAATGTGTTTAGCATAGGTACTGCAAAAGTACAATTACATTTGCATTCGTGCACACTGGTGCACCCTATTGGTACCACTTTTATTTCGGTGCATACTGGTCAAAGAAAAATGTTTATCTTCCAGCCTGACCTTCCCTCCATCGGCTCAATTAGCAAGAACCTTACAGTTTCTGGTGCAAATGAAGGGATGCCCAGTGGATCCTCTTAATTTGTGCCAGAAATACTGTTCACTATTCATCAAGGGCATCCAAAGGTGCAACATGTACATACCACCGTCAGATACTCTACATCCACCCTGTGCCTAATGGTGCAAGGGTAATTTCTACGCATTCAAAGGATATCCCAAAGTCAGAAATGGCATGCTCTCTAAAATGGGCATAAGCAAGCATTTCCTTGTGCCTCTTTGAAATGCATCAGAGTGATTTCTGAGCCTTTCATGCATTTTTATTTAAAGTTAGACATTGGTGGTATGAACTGCAGCCACCCCGCTTGCATTCATATTCCTCATGCTGGTATGCACATGTTTTTTTGTTTTCCTTGTTTAACATTTCACAGTGACCCATCATTTATGTTTGTGCAGCAAGGCAAATGCACACCAGTGTTAGGAGCACCCACACTAATTATATGCAGGGGGCTAGCTAATGCATAATGTGTGCAGGCTACAGCCCCAAAGAAATGTTTAGGGTACCTTTGGGAATACGGTGACCTGAGCCTTTCTTGGAATCAAGCAAATAGAAAAGGTGCATACTCAACACTTGTGTTTACTTGCCCAATTCTTTCAGAATCATGGCCAGTCTGTTTCCTTCTCCCCGATAAGCCAGGCTTCTCAGTACCCATTGGTCCTTCTTCTAACCAGCTATTTCGTATGTTGACCAAACCATAAAGGCCAATTAGTCAAAACTGCCATACTATTGTTTTACTGACTTTTTCCTGGCCTATCCCATATGCCAATCCTGATCCACACTCTACTGATCATGCCCTATGCAGTGGCTCCTTAGTCATCTGGGTAGAGCTGGAAAGCTGTCCTTATCTCAAGAACTCTACCTTACTAATGACTATATCTCACGAGTGCCTTCCCTTATTGACAGGAGGTCAAGTATTCTAATGCAGCAAACCTTTGGTGTAAATTTGGTTAAGTGCTTTGACACATGTGCCAACGTGTGCATTGTTTCTAAACCTGAGTAGGCTGATCTGCATTGTTTAAAAGCAGAGATGAGGAGCAGTTTTCCAAAATTGTACACATCTTGCTAGAAGCAATGTTGCCTCAAAGTACATTCATTGTTATTGTCATACACTGATCTGTCCATCTCTCTTCCACTTAGTCCCTCTCTCTATATCTATGTAGGTGAGAGCGCAGGTGCACAGGTGTGCATTTGCTGTAGCCACCCCAGCTGTTGCCGATAGTTTTGTGACTGGGGTGTGGAGCTGTGTTTTTTGTTTTGTTTGTAAAGCAGCTATTCCAAGAAAAGGGAAATGATTTGATTGTACTAACATTGTAAACTGTCTCTTTTAAAAAATTACAACATTCATTTCTAATGATCTCTTCCAATATATGTATAAATATATATTATATGGTAGATCGGGATTCCAAGATGGCCAGTCTGTTATGCTTCTGCACTCTTGAAATATGCTTATAAGAAAGGGAAAGGGGGCACTTAAGACCAGTGAGGGCCCAAGTCTGCTTTGTAAGAATGACCACAGATCTGTATATTTGACAAATATGTCTGTGATGAAAAGGATGCATGCTTGAATTACTAAATACACGATTGCACATTGGGCTTTCTGATCATTTCACTGTTGACAGCACTCACCCTAACATTAAAATGCGTGTTAACTTGGAGCCATATATACCAATTTGGACTGGAGGATAGAATGACTGTGACATCAGTTGCTCCATTGGGATCCACAGGCCCCCAAGCTGTGCCGCTTGCTCTGTTCCTAATGCACAGACACTCCGAGAGAAACATATAGAATAGGATGGCAACTGCTACAGCAAAACACAAGGAACTGTTCACGATTCTCTTCCCTGTCAACCTTTTTTTCCTAAATTAAACTATTTTGCAATAGAGTATAAAGTGTAGCGTTCGTAATACTTGCACCAACAGGAGCTGAAGAGTGATTGAACTGAACTGCGATAAGCGGCTTCACCAAAACCATTAAGATCTCTATTTGAGGGCTATGCAGAGTATTTCGGCCTAAAGTGCTGAAACAGCTGCTGCCTACTGAACACATTGATTCAAAATGCAGAACAACTGTAGCTACTCGGCGAGCGTTCCCCGGCGCCGCTCATTTATGCAAGTTCTTACCCGCCTTGGTAGACCTGCCGAATTCCAGCAACGCTGCAGAGATGAATAGGAATGCAAATGGCCGCTGGCGTCTACCAAACCTAACGTCGTAAATGCCTGGCGCTGTCAAAAGGAAAAGCAGCCACGAGTTACCGCTTTCAGAAGCTAAACACGATGGCTCACCTTATAACAAAACCCGCTATGCTTAAAAAGGCGCCCCTTATCCCCTACTTATAACTCGAAATGGTTCACATTATGTAGATGGGAAAAGATGATCTCGCCTCGGAGGGATCTGTTTTTACAATGCAGTTCACAAAAATGCAAGTTCGAAACCCTAATTAAGCATTTAGTATTCTAGCCACGGAGAAGCTGTATGCGTGAGATATTTGTGGAATGCCATAGCAACCACTGTGGCCTATAGCTTTTCCACCGATGTAGGGAAACACAGTGAAATATGGAACTGACTGGGACTGGGCTCTCTGCAGGACGGCATCTCTGGGATCTTAACCGTCAGAACTATTATGCAATTGATTTTTGGCATGCAAATGAATTCCTGCGTTAAGGGGGTGCATGGATTCTATGCTAGGAAATCCGTAGGATGCGGTGCGTGGGTTTTGTTGTTTACATAGGGCCGACCGAAAGCAATCCGGGAGCCACGACTGGAAGTCCAAACATCAGGGCATATCAATGTTGTCTGCGCATAGACAAATCATATCTTCAAGGCGTTTGAATGTGTTTACTATAGCGAATCTCAATTCATGTAGGTTTGTTTACCTACGCAACGCTATCGTGTGTATGTGCAATCAAGTCTGTCACATTTGTAAGTATACATGTAACAAGGTATGTTTTACAATGTCAGCTGCAATGTAATGCATGCCATTAATAGTCCAGTTTACCACTTGGAGTCCTCTTATGTGCCCCGTATCTGTAACAATAGGCAGCGAAACAAAATCACAATTACTACACAGTCTATTGAAGGGCAGAGTCTGATATAAGAACAACAATCGCACTGCATTTCTAATGCCACATGCAGTTCTGCTGAAAATCGGGCTGCACGATTCCTTATCGTCCATTCTCCGAACCATTTCCCCGCTGTCATTTATGATCTTAATATATGTTCATTACACTGTCTTCTGGTGCATATATAATGTATGTCCTTGCATGCCTGGCAGGGTTTTGTGCAAAAATCCCACTACCCTGACGAGGTAAAGGGTCAAAATAATCAATACCACAGGGCAGTAATGTCAATGGAAGGCAATATCCAGTGAGGTGGGGTGCACATTATACATGCTTCGTGACCTCTGGAGCATTGATCTTGGACAAGAAATAACATTTTTCGAGAATGATTCCCTCAAGACTGCACACAAACATCATCAAGTTCTTCTTGGCCATACGAAAAAGCAATATTTACATCTTCCATGACCACTGCACGAAAGGAGAGAATTGCAGACATTAAAGTTAAAATAGGCCAGGGTTCGACAATCTCAAGTTGTTTAAGCATATACACCTACAGCGTGGCTGCCTTTTGTGTGTGTGTGTGTGTGTGAAGAGATGGGATGGAGCAGCAGAAGTGAGATGGAAGGGAGGGAAGGGGAAAGACGTGAGAGGTCAAGAGGAAGAGAGGAGTAGAGTTTGAGGAAGAGGGAGGCAAGTAAGAGAATGACACAGAACGAAGATGTGAGAGAAGAGGAGCTAGAGAGAGAGCGGGGGAGGGGGGAATTAGGAGCTGAAGGTGGCACACAGAGCTAAACAAAGAGCAAAAAGTCAAAGGAAAAGGTGCTCCGAGTGGTAAGGAGAAGAACTGGAGAAAGAGGCAGAAAGTAATCCTTTTCTCTGTGCAATAATACAGCACTTCAAGAAAAAGCATCCCCATGCAGTGAGTAGGAAGACAGAGTAACTTCAAAAAGAAAATGTCTTTTTGAAGTCCGAGGGCTGCACCCACCCCATGGCATGGAAGTCTCCAGGCTGGAGACCTCCATTATATGGGGTGGGAGGAGCCCATTTGCACAGAAATAGTTTATTTTTGAAGTCACGGTTCTGTACTTTAACAGAAAACATTTCTTTATGTAGTCAGAGTTACTTCAAAAAGAAACCATTTCTTTTTGAAGTAATAGGGCTCCCCGCCACCTCATGACATGGAGGCCTCAAGATCCTCTGCAGATGATAGCAACAAGCTTTCCTGGATCCTGCAGAGAACTGAAGACCTCTGTCCCTGGACCAACAGATTTAAGGTAACATAATATATTTTCTTTAAATGTGTGTGCGTGCATGTAAATGTGTCTGTATATATGTATTTAATTTAATGTGCATGAATGTGTGAGTGTATGATGTATGGGTGGCTGCCTCGGTGTGCCTGTGTGAGTGTATGGTGTGTATCAGTTTGATAACACGGCACACTCCAGCCAGGGATTTCTTCCACTGACACTAAAGGTGGCGCACATTAAAAACGTTTATTTTTATATGATTCCTGGGTTCTTGGTTTGAGTAGGTCCCAACCCGTCTCACACCCACCTTCACAAATACTCTGTGTCGCAATGGACCATGAACCAGGGTGGTGTGTAACCACGAAATATTTATTTATTTATAGAATTCGATGCAAAATCAGAGCCAAACAAAATTAGGGCAGCATCCACCATAGGGCGGCAATACAAATGCAAAACCTTATAACACAGTTAATTCAACTTCCTAACCTAATCTTCATAAACCTTTAATGGAAAACAGAAGCAAAATCGTTTTTATTTTAATAATGACAGATGGCACACAGGTTATGGACTCCCCCTGCAACACTTTCCAAACACCTGCTGACTAAATTCTTTGTGGAAGGAAAGCAGTGGCAAGAGTCAGAAAGAAGAGAGACAAATCAGATTTAAGATTCAGCCCACCACCCCAGAATAGGAGGCCAGAAACGAAAATGAAAACCCTCAATAGGAGCAAAAAGGCATACTCGGATTTTACTTGTTACTTATAGATCAGTTACAGTTGCGGAAGGATAGCTAGAACAGAACTTTGTGTGGCTGTACTTAAGAGACAAGGAAGCTTACGACTACTGAGCAGGCCACCAAAGCAATGTGAACACAGGTGAGAAAATTGTTTTTGGGAGGAAAACAATGCACAAGAAAACACAAGAAAACACACGCGGCAGAATTGCAATTTCTTATTTTATGGGCTTTAAAATGATGGCCATTAATATGGCCATTAGGATTTTTATAAAGAGGTGATACAATGAACAGACGTACAGGAACCTAGCTCCATGAGGGGGTAGAAGGCGGCGCCGCATAGTATTATCTCAACCAGTACAGGAGATTAAATGGTGAAGAAGTAAACAAAGTAGGAGTCTTGTGTAAGGAAAAGACCTGGAATAGTGTTAGAAACGCATTTTATTTCTCTTCTTTTCATGTCTTTTAGAGGGAGGTCCAGTGGGGGACATGACAGGGGTGAGACTCTGGGTGAGATAAGGGAAGGGGGAATAAGGGAATGTAGGCAGGCAGGATCTATGTCTTAATGTTCAGGTGTCACGTTTGGTTTAATGTTGCATGATCTATGGTGCGTATGTCAAACTGCGTTATATGTCAAGTGGCCACTGTTTTGTTTTATTTTGGTTTCAATATGACAAAATGTGGTAATTGAAGGTCTAAGAAAAAGTATTTCGGGAAGAGTATTCCTATACATTTGTTGAAAAGCTCTTGGTTCTCAAGGGATTGATTGAAATTGGCTTTATATTGTCCATACTTGCTTGCACACTTCAAAGGTTATAATCAAGGCACAATGGGGTAGAAATGCCCCTTATGCATATATGCCAGAGTTTACTGGTGTACAGTGAAAAAAGACATACCACGAACAGTGGCATACAAAAATGAAAGGGGAAGGTATGCCCCAGGTATGGCCTGAAGGTGGGTCATTTGATAAATCAGTGCTAAACATGGTAGCAACATACTTATCCATCAAATACAAAGGAAAACAACTCCAAAACAGAGAAGTGTTAGATTTGTGGAGATTATTCGAAGAGATACCCCCGTGCAAAAATAAGAGCCAAACTTCATTGCCCCAGGTGATAAGCAACCATGAGACAGGGGAGGAGAATAAGGAACAGGGAGCAGAGCCTAAGAAGATATACCCACTGCTGACGAAATCTGCAGAGAGATATAGTGACCCCATGTATGTACCAAAGCCATGTACAGCGCCCAATTCATCAACAACAGCCCCTCCCCCTTAAAATCCAAAAGGGATGTTTGGATAGATGTGCACGTTCCAGTAAATATAGAACAACTAACACAGGACCTAGAGACACGATTAACAATGACACAAGCAAAACTAACACAGCTCAGAGGGATATGTGAACAGAGCACACCCGTACAGAGCGGCGAGCAGACCCCGTCATCCCAGACGTCTGAAGCCCCAGTAAACATATTGGTAGATAACTGGAAAAAGGGGGAGATCCTATTCCGCATTAATAATGCCCCCACTAGAATAATCCAAGTAGAGCAAGGAGAGGAGCAGATGAGTACGGGACAGGCGAGCATGGCATCAGACGGGGAGGAAGAATACTGGAGTGATGTAGATGAAGACGAGGAGGGGGATGGAACAGGTGAAGTGTCACTGCTCAGAGGATCAGCACCCGGTGAACAAGGGGAAGAGGAAGGGTGGCATCAAGGGAGATCACAAAATAGAATGGGAAGGGTGGTGGTAGCACAAAAAATGGAAGTAAAGGTGAGTGCAGGAAAAGGGAAAAGCAAGTGTCAGATGCCATTGATACATAAGGGAGCAGGGAGGACACATTATGTCCTGTGGGCACAAATGGATAAAGCCAATCTACTGAAAACATTGCCTCCACTTTCAGGGGGGGGCAAATAAATGGTTATACGCATTTGAGAAAAATACCGCCGGGTCCCCCTAGCAATAGGTGACGTTAAAAGATTGTTGGTATATGCAGTGTACGATCAGGCTAACAGGGTGTGGGCGAAAGCAGGGGTCACACTGGACTGTGACTGCCATGATGGAGCATCATTTAACACTGTGAGGGCCCATGTATGGGATGCACTAAGGAGCACATTCCCAGACACTCCCGATTTGCTGTTGGTAATGCAGTGCACCATGGGGGAGGACGAGGATGCTGCAATTTACATTCTTCGGGTGCAGGATATGTGGCGAGCGGAGACAGGCACGGCTTGGGATGAATCCACCTCCCTATTTTACTTCATAATTAAGACAGGCCTCCCAAAGGAAGTACAGAAGGCACTTGATAAAACTGCAGGGATAGATGCCAAAGGTTGGCCAGAAATACAGGGCATCATAGTACACCACTGTAGGAGGATCAAAGAAAGGGAAAAGGAGATAGTGCAGAAAAGGTTGGCAGACGAAGCAAAGTTAGTGCAAACGAAGTTGGAGAAGGTCTCAGAAGTAGCTGCTGCCATCCCCACAGAATGGCAGGGAGAGAGGGAGGAGAGGCCAATAGCAATACAGGCACAAATGGCAGCAAATTGGGCAGCAAACAGACAGGAGAAATGGGCCGGCGATGAGCAGTACGCAAGGCCACAATGGCAAGGAAGGGCCTGAAGAGGAAGAAGAGGTGGGTACAGAGGGGCATGAGGGGGGTATGGAGGCCAAGGGCCTAGAGGAGGAGTGCAAGGAGTGTGCTGGAACTGTGGTAGATGGAGCCATTTCTCAAGAGAATGCTGCAGCCTCCCTATGGCACCTTATCAAAATGAACAACAGTATGGCCACCCCCACCCAGGTAGCCCCTATGGCCTGCCTATGGATGGATATAGATGTGAAGAACAAATAGATCCCTGGTATGCATATGAACAAAGAGCAGCCCCTTAGGACACACAGCAATACCCACCACCACAGAGTCACATGACACCTGCACACGGCAACCCATTTGCCACCACAGGAAATGGCTCTCTGGCACCATTCAGAGGGACAGCAATGGTGGGAGACAATGCTTTCTACAACAATGAGACAATGAGACATCCAGCATAGGACAGCCCACAGAGAGCACTTGCATGTCCAGTACTATAGACGACCCTTCGCACAGACGAGGAACCAGTGGTGGGGTGGAGATAGGAAACAAACAGTTAATCTTTATGGTGGACTCGGGAGTGGAAAAATCATGTCTAAAGGAAGGCAGGTTTCCACTCTCAGATCGAAAAATGGAGACGCAGGGGTTTTCTGGGGTGGTGGTCAAGGTTCCATACATTCAGGATTTGGATTTAACAGTGGGGGGAAAAACAGTACAGGGACCCCTACTGTATTATGAAGATTCACCCATAAATTTACTGGGGAGGGACCTCCTCAGCAAGCTTAATATGATCATCTCCTTTACGGAAAGAGGAATAGTGTGTTCTACACCTGGGATATGTGCCATGCTGGCCATGTTACTTATACACACATAAGCTAGTGAATTAACAGTCCGTGGGGTACCTGTTGACCCCGACATGTTTGTGCAAGGGATACAGGTGTTGGGGTGAGTAGTCCCCGAAATAACGCGCCAAGAGTGGCGAGTACCATCGGAATTTGTATTTTGCCCTGTGGCAACCCCAGAGGTGATGCACGGATCAATCATTTCCATAGATCTGCATGGTGTACAATTGTCTGCATGGCGAATAGCAGGAATAGGAATAGACATGCAAGGGTGTGAATGGCGGACAGTGTTGTGCATAGATCCCAATGTAGCACTATACGACATATCTCTCTTTCTCTCTCTCTCTCTCTCTCTCTCTCTCTCTCTCTCTCACCTTCTTGCACTTTTCCAGTTCTCTCTCTCTCATGACTTTCCACTCTAAGTAGATGTGTTGACTATGCTATAAAATACGTTCTATGAAAAATAAATATAATATGGAGTAAAATGTACAGTGAAAAGAAAATAGTGTATGCTTAACCCAATTGTGTCTCACTCTGTAGGTTCCACAATGGTAGAAACAAGGGCCCTCAATGCCAGTGACTCTACAATAGATAGTAATAGGAGAAATTGTAGCAGTACTAGAATGTATTCATTCAAGTGTGGACTTTGTTCTTCTGCAGTATTGTTTTTTACATTTTTGGTTGGCCCAACATTATATTGGGCCATTTCATTTATATCTACTGATAGAAAATAGGGGGGAGGAGGAGTAAAAAAGATACAAGAAGGGTCCCACTTAGTGTGGGATGGTTTTAAGCTAATATGGGCTCACAATGTCCCCACCAATCTTATGACTTTACATAAAAATAATACGGTTAGAGCCCCACTGATTGACTATTTGACAACTGACCATCCGCCGGTGCATGAATTTAATGTGTATGATATGAATGATCTCAACCCCTACGCATTTACATTGCCACATGTTGATCTCTATACAACCACACAACCTACCTCGAGTGGTGATTATGTAAATGATGAGAAACAGGCCCGCACCCCCACATATGAGAAAACGAGCAGACAGCAAAGTAAGGGGAGGAGCGCAAAGATAATGGCTGGAATTTTCCCGATCCGATACCAAACATTCTTAGACATACAAAGTGGTCCAGAAGGAACAGGGGCACAAAAGGGGGGTGGGACGGAAAAGGTAGGATGAATATCATGGTTTCGGTTTAGATGCAGTGGAAGACTCACGCCACCCAGACAAGTCCAACAAATGGTATACAGACATGAGCACATGGCAAAGCAAGCCACTAACGAGAGCTGCTATTTGTGGTCTTTGAGTCTGCATGCCTCGGAGACCCCTAAAGTGTTGTTACTACAGGAGGCACCTATTGCAGAGGCTCAGTGTCTAATTCACCTTGCACTGTGTAGAATTAAAAGCACCTATCAAGCACACACCATTTCACTACAAATGCATCAGAATGAAAAGACTTGTTACAACAAACCACAAGGAGTTATCTGCATCAGGGAGGCATTTTTTGTCATACAAGGGACAATGTTTTCCGATAACAAGTGGCAGGAGGAGCAAGTGACATGCAAAGCAGCAGCGTTGCAAGGACTATCGGATGAAAAGCTCCAATGGATCAAAAGCACATGCACTCCAATCTGGTCTCAGCACATCGCCAAACTAACGTGGGTAACGGCTCTCGAGAAACCAATCAAAGTGCAATGCGAAATATCATACGAACTGGGCTTCCACAGAGAAGGAAAAGTGCCCCAAGGCACAAACAAGATCTGTAGCAAGACACTCATCATACCAGACTTGAAGAAAGGAACAGCAGCTTTATTGGACACTTACTGGGTATGCAGCAAACAAGCGTATTTGCACCTTCCACCATGATGGAGGAGCACCAGCGCTCTGGCAATGCTGCACTAAGCCCTGATGGTGATACCAGAAAGCCCCATCTGAGGGGAGAGGGTGCCAGCAAGGATGTCCCAGGCACCGCTGTCAACGAACGAAGAACCCCCTGCATGTGACGACTTATCGGAAGAGCAGCTAGAAAGCATAGTATCCTGAAAACAGAGATCATTGAACTATATCTCTGCAGAATCCTCAGAATTATTGGCACAAATGTTCCCTCCTCCCACGAGCTGATTGGTTCAGGGGAAGTGACATCATTTTATGTGTGTGCAATTATGACTTCCTTTGTCTCACAAAGCCGATTTTTTACCAAAATGAGTCATGGATCAAAACATCAGAGTTACTCTAGTCACCATCATAAAAGCAAATATGCAGATCCCATATTTCACAAGGAATTGGCCAGTCCCAATGCCAATTCTGTGTGATGTTGCATCGGCCTTTGGCACAATTTTGTTGTTTTCATGAAAAATACCATATTTAAAATTCTGCAAATAGCTACACACATGCCCATTAGTATTTGGCATACGTTCCCCAAGTTTTATGTTTGTGCTATTTATACTTCACCCAGAAATGCATTTTTCCTGTCATTCCAGTCCACCATGTGCCAGAAAGATGCCCACGGTCTCATTGTGCTTGTCTAAAAATCCCACAGAATGATAGCATAATATTGAATTCTTGCTTATTTAGGGTGCTGGGCAAAATGTCTTAATGTACAACAGTTTTTAAAATCAATGGGCTAGATGAGTCACTTGTGTGGGTGGTCCTTCCACCCCCAAAACCAAATTGTCTTCCTCCTGGGTCAGCTTGCACAAAGGGTTTCCATGACGCCCTTTGAAGCCATCCAGTGGGTGCTGGGAAGGGATGTAGTTGGAAATCACACCTCTGGGTCAAAACACAGTTCTTCGCCCCCTTACTTTGTCCTTTTGGGCAGTTCTGCCCAGCAGTCTGGCAGAACCAGTAATAATCACACTATTAATCCCAGCACATGTCCTTGCAGCATCAGTTCACTTGTAAGTGTGAAATTGGGAGGCAAGCTTTCCTGCCAAACTGGTTTGACCGGAATTCCTGGGCCTCAGCCAGGCTGACAGAAGTCTCTTTGGGGGAAAAGAGCATAATATACATAGCTTTGCAGCCCCTCCACCCACACACACAATTTTGTTTCTGTGAAAACCACTGTATTATTTATCATTCCGTTTTCAAATGGCATGTTCCTGCTTTGCTAAAAGCAGATTTACCCATGTGTTCATTTTCTTTCATGTTAATTTCACAAATGTGGTTTTGCCGCACACAGCTACTTTTGAATTAACTTTCTGGAAGGCTTTTAAAGATACGGTCCATTTCTGGACAAAAAGATATGCTGCAAAGCGTTTCTTGTAATTGACACGAGGCAAGAGAGAGAGCCACGCTATTGCTTTCCTTTGCAGTAATTTGCGTGTGCTGCTTCATTAAAAGTTAATCATAGCCGTACCGACTGAAACAAAATTCTTTGCCCTTCATGGACTTATTAATGAAAACAATGCCGTTCTGGGAGGTATTGCCTTACTTTATGGCAATCAGATGAAATACACATCCATGACTGTATTTAATGGAGCAAAACATTGTGGTGTTTAAAATGGAAAGAGGAACACAGTGAAATGCTGTCTTGAATGCAGGTCATTTTCTTGTGCTTGATTTGAAGCAAAAACAAATGCAGCCATGCTCTGGGGTGACAGTGTTGAAAGCTTGCCACACATATGCCAAGGTGAAAACAACACAGCCATTTTTTGGGTGAATGTGGAAATGTGGTTTTGTGATGAAGAGAATTTCTGTTGGAGCTGGTAAATGTACCCCACAGGTGAAAGGGTGCACACTTAAATGTATGGGTGGCTTCCTGGGTGTGCCTGTATGGTGAAAGAGTGCACAATTAAATGTATGGCTGGCTGCCTGGGTGTGTGTGCCTGTATGGCAAAAGGGAGCACACTAACATATATGGGTGGCTGCCTGGGTGTGCCTGCATGGTGAATGGATGCACACTTAAATGCATAGGTTGTTTCATGGGTGTGTCCGTGTGGTGAAAGAGTGCACACTTAAATGTATGGGTGGCTGCTTTGGTTTGACTGTATGGTGAAAGGGTGCACACTTAAATGTATGGGTGGCTGGCTGGGTGTGCCTTTATGGTGAAAAAGTGCACACTTAAATGTATGGGTGGCTGTCTGGGTGTGCCTGTATGGTCAAAGAGTGCACACTGAAATGCATCGTTGGCTGCCTGCATGAGTATATGGTGAAAGGGGCACAATTAAATGTATAGTTGGCTGGATCTGCGTGTCATACACGTGTGTGTGTATGGTGAAAGGGTGCACACTTCAATGTATGGGTGACTGCCTGGGTGTGTCTGAATGATGAAAGGGTGCACACTTAAATATAGGTGGCTGCCAGTGTGAGTGTATGGTGGAAGGGTGCACACATAAATGTATAGGTGGCTCCATGTGTGAGTGTATGGTGAAAGGGTGCACACTTAAATGTATGCGTGGCTGTCTGGGTGTGTCTGTATGGTGAAAGGGTGCAAACTTAAATGTATGGGTGGCTGTTTGGGTGAGCCTGTATGAAAGGCTGCACACTTAAATATATGGGTGGCTGCCTTAGTGTGCCTGTATGGTGAAAGGGTACACACTTAAATGTATGGGTCGCTGGGTGTGAGTGTGTGTATGGTGAATGGTGTGTGTGCTTGTGTTCAGGGGCGCAACACAACCAACATTTCAGGGGGTGCTAACCCTTCAAATGTTGGGAGAGGTTCAAAGTTCACAGGCAGTGGGGCAGGAGCAAACATATTTGTGTGGGGGCATCTAACTTCTTTATGCATTCTAATGAGACTAGTCTAGTGCAGTTTCAAAGTTACAAGCACTTAACTCTCTCCTTTAAGTCTGAAATCACCCACTTATGGACTGCTGTGAGAATAAGCAGTCTCCTGTTCCCTCTCTACCCTTCCAATCACTTTCCTGGCAGACAAGTACTAATCCCACATCAAGATTTCAATTGGCTAAAGAATTATGCATTTGAGTGCAGTTACTAACAATGAAATGCTTTACGTTAGTAATTGCCGGGACATTGTTAGCAGCGAAATCCAGGTGCCGTTTAACATCTGTGTCCTGTTCTGTCCGGCAACGGCTATGTACGTCAGCCAGGTCGAGTCAACATAGCCCAACATTTCAGGGGTGTGTGGGGGGAGGGCTCATGCCCAGTCAGCTCAGTGGTGTTGCACCACTACTTGTGTTTAATCTCTTGGTTATTTATTAGTAATCTTCATTACTCATAGCCCTATTCTTCCTTGTCCCAGTACTTGTGTATGAGGCACTTTGCATCACACACAAGTAGAGGTAGAAGGACATGGAGCTAATGCCTGGCTTAGTTACTTGTAATCTTCATTACTCCTAGTCCCTCACTTCCTCATCCCAGTACTTACCTATGAGGCAAGGAACCTCATACATAAGCCCTCGGAGAAGGAAAAGGGACATTGAGGTAATTCTGGGCAGAGAAGCAGATTTTGGGGGTTGGGGCAGTTGGTGTGAGTGAGCGAGCATGTGTGGGGGAGGGGTGGACAGATATTGTGTGGTAAAACATAATGGTCATCCATGTCCAGGCTAAGCAGGCATGATATGTGGTATAAGTGGCTAGAGAGGCATTTTGGTTCAGCCAGTCTAGACGTTTCTTAGTTTGGCTTGACCTTTTTTTTAACTGGGCATCTCTGGTAAAGTAGTCCTGCTAAGTGTATTTACCTGGCTAGACTGGCATTTGGGTGCCGCCAGTCTAACCATTTCTTACTGCAGCATTGTATATTTTTCTGGGCATCTGTGATAAAATAACCATGATAAGTGTTATTGCTTCGACTGGCATTTTGGTGCAACCAGTCTAGGAATGTTTAAATGTGGCCTGGCAGCGCTTTGCTGTAATATGTTATTATGTTATTATGTGTCTAGACTGGTCTACATTGTGCAATCTGTTGGACAGGTTTTCATTTTGGCATGGGATTTTAAATAGCAAAGCATTATATTAATTAAAGCATTATTGTTCCTGTGCACTGTTGGTGATTTGCATGTATTGGATTCTTGGATTGGTGTTACCCTACAAAACAATTGCAAATGCTCTGGCCCTTTAGCCAAAGTGTGCAGTATAATGCATTAAAACCCATATTTATATAATTCTCCTAGTGCAGTGTGTGGTGTACCCCTGCAGCAGCATGTTCATCATGTTCCTGCATATTGCGCAAGCGTGGTACTCTAGTCCGGCCCAGAGTGCACAGTGACCCGTGATTTGTTGCAGAGTTGGGACAGGGGGGGGCCCTTAGCATGGCTCACAGTGGGCCCCCCCAAAGTTTGTGTTACACCACTGCGAAGATGGGAGGGAAAGAGGGAAGGAAGGACTGTACCTCCTGAAGGTCCAATGTCAGATCGGCACCACTTTGTCAGTTTTCCGTGTACCTTTTATAACTCACTGCCATCAGGCGTGTTATTCCATTTGGTGTAAGTGAAGCAAACCAACATTATATTTCCCAAATATGATTTTACATTAAAGTAAAGCCAAGCCTGGAACAAATGTTAATTTATCTGGTCACCCAATACAGGGGAGAAAAATATATCATGTTTGAAACTGACACCCCAATCCCACCTCATCCCCCACCTACTTTTCCTCCACCTCCTTCACACCTAGTGAAATATTTACTGTGAAGCCTCCAGGAACTGGAAAAGGATTTGCAGAGCAAAGAAAAGGGAAGGCATGAAAGATTGGGAGAGAGTGCATTGTAGCCACACAGAGCAAAGGTTTTTTCCAGCATTGCCAAAGATAAGCAAAGAGTCATGTATGACTGAAAGGAACCACAAATTCACTATATATACGTTTTTATTTGTATTTATTTTATTTATGTTTTAAATCGGTCTAGTTAACAACTTAGTGTTTTAAGCACCAGTTAGGGTACGTGAGTAAGACTAGGAAATAGTAGCACATGCCAACAATCAAGCACAATACAAGGTCAGGAGCATTTCTATTTGAGTACAAATAACAGAAAAAGCAAGTGATGAACAGAACAAGCAAGTGATGAGCATAAGAAGCGCACATCTTCAGTGGTATGAAGCTGTCCCCATACCAAGGGGTCAGTGACTAGATGCTGGAGAAATCAAGACTAGGCAAGACAACATACCAAGAACACTCTGAACGGAGGCATAGTTGATCAAAGCGTAATGAGTGCAGGAGGAGGTAAAGTCATTGCTACGCCAGTGATTTCTGTGTGGAGAGGATCCAGGGGTAGAAAAGGCGGGACCCCATAGAGCCTATTCTCTATCTGGGAAGGCAGCTTAAAACATGGCTTTTGTAAGGGCTGTCTTTAACCTGCTACCACTGGATTGTGCAAATCATTCCATAGTTTGGGAGCAGTGCTTGCAACGCGTCTGGCTTTGTGGAGTTTCTTTTGTGGGTTAATCAGGAGATCATAACCTGATGGTGTGAGATTCCTTGCAATAACATAAGAGCTCTTCTCATTTATGTATATATGTATGCAGGGATTTATAAAGCCTAAACCTATCTGAGAAGCACTAGAGTGCAGCGAAAAGGGTGATATACATGGGTTACAAATAGGGTGCAGAGGTACCAGGGGAGTTGGGATGCGTATGGGAGAGAGGAGGACATGTTCTGGTAATTTAATACACCCCGACAATGCTTAACAATATTCTGTTTTATTTGAAGTAATCAATTAAGGAATTCAAAGTTCTCCTAGCTTTTAATGCTGGGCAAGTCTCAAAGTGAATTTTACATCTAAGGGTCACAAAATGTCAAATCTATATATGATATATCCTGTCCCAGGTAACAGAAAATGTGCAATGTAAACCATGTCCATCTGTACTGGTATTCAAACATTATATTATTCTAGTCATACATATACTAGACTTCTCATGTGATTTGTAATAACTTTCTGTGTATTATTTCCTTATAGAATACTACAATTCAAGTTACACAGTTTCTTAAATTCTCTTTCACTTGACGTCAAACATGGAGAAACTCATGTTAAAGTACATATTTGTGTATTCCTTAAAACCCACAACAAGCGTGCTTTTCCCATAACATTGTATAATCTGTTTAACATACATAGCATGATATTTCAGTTTAACGCTATTCTGAGTTTGCCTTATTTAATGGAGAACATTACATTGAATCAGTTCATATTTCACAAACCAGAGGTGGAAATAAGGCACTTTACCTTTTGTACTGTGTTGATGGATATTATTTATATACGATTCATTAATGGTGTGTTCTTTGTATGTTCTGAGCTGTCCCCTCTGATCTGCGTTTTGAATATATGTTGGTTACACCAAAAACATCAAGTTATGGGAGGACTTTGCAGACATGCTCCTCAGTGAAAAACATGTGCACATTTCAACTTGATGGCCTTTTGGAAAATCCACTTGTCTGTTAGTGACTCCAATTCAGCACTCCAACTAAGTCAATGCCTTGTCTGGGATGCCCAAGGGAAGCCCTTATTTATATATTTCTATGACACGTTCATAAACCTGGATGATGAACCCTTGTATAACGCCCCTCTCTTTGAATCCCCCTGACCTCACTGAGCCAAGAAGTAGGTTTGTTTTGCAAATTAAACGATTTATTGAAAAATTAAACAAGATATATATCACACTTTTATGAATAAATTAATATTTGATAGCACACTTATGAATATAATGTTGATCAACAATGGATAATATTACACTAGCACACTTCTTTAATTACTTAGGAGTTGGTATAGAAAGGATAAGGTAGCTGAGAATACTTTTATGGTTTCAAGGAAATGCAATGATGGAAAAGAATGCAGCACAGAAATAAACTGATATGGTTTCAACAAGAGACAATATGATCACTTTTTCTTTTGACAATTCACCCCCCGACCCCCATGCAATATAAGGAGATGGAAGGGGAGCACACAGTTTTCAGGGATACAATCAAATGCAATCCAAATTCCAGTTCCCCCCTAGCAAGCTTAGAGCAACCGGTATGCTTTAAAACAGGCAGAAATACTTTTAAATGTGATTTGCAATGAAGTGAAAAACATGCTAAACATGATTTTAATTCCCTATAGGAGATTCAGGGTAGGTGACAGATCCTTTGAATTAGTTCAGGTCAACACTAGCAATTTTTCAGGAATGATTATCAGATTGAAAACGAATTTCAGCAGTTGCAAGCAAAAGACAGCTAGTTTTGTCAGGTGGAGAAATTGAGTCAAATTGCAATTTGCGGCACTTTTTCCGAGTGTGTGTATCGCGATTACGGAAAAACTATAAGGAATAGAAAGTCTTGTTGGAAAGCTTAGGTTCTTAGCTTTAAAATGAAAGTTAAATCTCGCTTCTAGGTTCAAAAGATACGGACGATTTAATGGAGGTAGATTCTCAGAAATAAAGTAAGGTTCAAATGACAAATGACACTTTCACAGGTTTGAAATCACAGAATGGACACAAAACTTCTATGATGCAGTTCTAGGTAGGTGGAAACGGTTTGAATTAGATTATTTTAAACTAAGAGAGTGGTTCTGCACAGTTGTGGCTGGATACTCACACTATAAATTTGAAATAGGCCGTCAAGATCTGGTCAACAGGTTTAGACTGGACTTCTGGGGGGTGGTTCTGAAGTCACAGCTATCTTGGTCAGCTTTGCTCTGCTGGTCTGGATCTCTGGTTCTGGCAAAAGTTCTTGGCACTGCACAGCGGTCTGGTCTGGTCTGCGGTTCTGGATACAGCACTGCTCTCTGGGTCTGGTTCTGGCGAAAGTTCTTGGCAAAGAAGCAGAAACAGCACAGCCCGGCTGTTTTATTCTGATGTGCCCCTTGGAAGTCTGGGGTAAAATCAGTTTGCAAGATTGTAAGGCCAGCTGAGAATACTTTTAGCTTGCAGTAGGCCTTCTGCTTCAAAGTTCTGGAATCTGGAGTGTAAGTTCTGGATATGGTCCATTTGGATATTGTCTGGTCCGGCAAAGTGCTTTGCAAGAAAGTGGAAAGAGCAGTCCCTACCTGGGTCTCAGTGGCTCTTTTTATGTCTTTTGAAAATGGGTGGGAAGGCTAACTTTCTATGCCCAACCCTCTAAGGATCCTGATAGGTTAGAGGATTTTCTGTCCTTTAACTGGTTAACTGAGTTGTGATTCAGAGTGATGCTACCCTTTAACAATCTATTGAAGAAACGCCCCTTTGCTTTTACTTAGAACCCAATTTTTCATAATCAAACATGTTTCCCAGATACACAAATGGTTCATAATACATGTACACATCACAGATGAATTTAAGACAGTTCTCTGTTCAAGCTCCATGTTCCTGCGAGCTTGGGTTCAGAAACGACAACATTTTGCGCTTTTAGTGGGTTTTGCCATATTGGTTTTTCATCAAATCTTCCCCGGAGGTACACCCCCTCTCTGGGCACATTACAATAAGTTTTCAATTTTCTGAGATAACCACATTGTCTGTAATATTAATAAATCGCGAGGTTCATTCTCAGAACATCGTACAGAGTCCTAACACCTCTTAAAATGTGCAGAGAAGAATCACAGGAATAATGATATTATTTATATACTTTTGACAATTTCGTACTATGAATTATCCATCTTTTTAAAATGATGCTCTGGCCCAGATGGGCGTGTTTAGGTCCCAAAGCACATGGGGGAATTCTTTGTTCGTCCCCACCTCCAAGCTCAGCTGGCTCACAGAGGCAGTGCCCCTCCCAGTTCCTTCCAAGAGGAAGCCATTTACGACCCCCTGATTTAGCAATTACTTTGAGCCAAGGGAAGTTCATTGTTCTGTTTCCCTGCAGTCCTAGGTACCCCTCCCTTGATTCAATCAGAGAGGTGTGATCTCGTTTTGGTGGGGCAGCAGAAGGTTTCCCATGGACAGAGGCCTCTTGAACTTTTAATTAAATCAGACTGCCTTCTGGTATAGGGCCTGGGAACAGTAGGTGTGAAGAATTCTTATTGACCAACAAGGCTTTGAAGTCCCAGCTGACTCAGGTTCCTTTTCAGCTACTGAAATACAGGTCTCCTGTCAGAGTTTAGATCGCTAGCGCCGGTCATTGTCAAACACCGGTACTGCACCCCTTTTGTGGCAGCTGTCTTGAATTAATGCATTTCAAAAAGGGGATTTTACTTGATGGCATATGATCCTTGCTAACATTGTATTGATGTAGATTCTGCAGTAGAGTACCATAGAACACCCAACCAGAAGTTGGATTTTTGTTTGGTGGTTTTGTGCCCATGATTTTAGCAATTTTTGACATCAATTAAAATGGATTTTGAACAGCACCATATTCCTTTGCACTGATTTCGCTCTGTGTGCAGCCAAAGGATAGGGTCTGGCAATGGTCTCCTGTATTAACTATCTTGCAATGTTTGAAATATGCATTTTGAGCTTGCATTCAGAGAAACAAAGGTGATTTCAAAGCGCCTTTTGAGCTAACAGGCACTGCTGTTTTTCCTTTGGCACCACGTTTCACTCATGGTGCTTCTGGACCATCATGCTCGCACTGGTGGGTGGCAGGTCAGGCGACCATTTTGGTGTGTGCAAAACTGTGCGGTTTCCCTGGATTCTGGTGCAAATGTGGCTTTTCGGCCATCTTGGATTTTCTAAGCCCACAGCACCAAATGTTGCAGCATAAGAACTCGAACATGGGTCAATACACCTGACATGTCTAATAACCCCCTTCCAAAACCTCCAGTGAAAATACAGGTATGCAGTATCTCCAAGCCTGACCCAGCACTCACAGTCATCTCAAAGTAGATATTGGACAGTCTTCATCAAGGAGAACATTGTCTATGGAGTGCTAGGCCCAATGGTATGCTGAGGAAACCTGAGAAATATGTATAGTTATGGATAAAGTGCCAAAACATTAGTCAGCTGGGAAATCCATATATTGTCAGGGCCTGTGATTGTTCAGGATTCCTTCTCAGATGCCAGAACTAAATCAAACTAATGTGGTTTGGCACTGCTCATTTAAAGAGCGTTCAGAAGCCCATTGAGAAGGCTAAATATTGGATAGCATCAGAAAGATTTCGTCAGAGGTACTTTCTAAGAGCATTTGCTGCAGGACAATTGGCCCTGTGAATAAAGGCCCTTCATTGGTCATTGAATTGAATGGGGGGCTGTGGCAGACATAGAGCTTGGATACACATTAATGTATTTGAATTGCGGTAAAGAACCAAACAATGCTACCTGTGGTCGTCAAACATCACCTCGCTCACCTCCCACCCAGTACAGGAATATCCATGATACCAATTGGATCCTGTACAAATGACCTCCCATCACCATACAGCATACACCTTACACCGTTTTCAGTTCCTCAGGTAATGCAGGCTGCATTGCTGCAATTGGCCTTTCACTCTGAGGCAGCAAGGAGAGGCAGTGATGGAGGAAATAAACCTGGAGGAAGCAAGCTCAAGGCTCTGTTCAGCTTCTTGTCAGTGGTTGCAATAGCTGGAAAATTGAGGGAAGCAGAATTGAAGAAAAAGGGAGGTGAGAGTGAAATATGAACCACCATTTGAGGGAGAGGGGTGTGCCATAACACAGGGGAGAACAATGGAGAGTAGGGGATGTTTTGCATTAGAAACATTGAAAACCTCTAATTTACGGTCACATAAATAACATGTTCCATTAAAAGAACACAAGCATACATAGGTCACACTTGGTTACCACTCACAAAACATCCTTCACTATGTACAACCAGATCACATGGATGTTTTGAGATCACAATAGTGGTGATATGTGCCACTGAAACGGTCATTTTGTGCAATCAAATAGAACAATATGTCCAAATATCACTATGCAGTACAATGGACAGTATTGTTGTCTCCAGGAGAATTGGGAGGGAAGAGACAAATGAGCAGTGGCAGTTTTATTCACAAAATTCAATCTGTCAGGGGAAGCGTGTTCATAGTTCATGAAACAATATGACTGTGTTAACAGTACTGGACTGCTATGCCCAAGACTGCAGGGGTGACAACTGATTTTGGCAGAGTGCCAATTGTACCCTACATGCTGCCTATAGTGGGCTGAAAAGTAATTGTTTTTGGGGAGGAGTGGTAGTCGATTGGGAGGTGAAGCAGGAGACTTTTTCAACCCCAATGTATATTCAGCGCGTGGCCCTGGTCCCCCCTCCCATTCCCTATCAATGGTATGGCCCTGGTTTCCCTTAATCTCCCCCCACCAAACTGCATGGCCATGGTCCTGCTCTAAAATGGAATATCCCATGTCCCTTGAGCCCACCCCCACCAAACTGCATCCCACACCCACTGCTAAACAGCATGCCCTGTGTCCCCCACCAAAACTGCATGGCCCTAGTTCCCCCTATGCCCTCCCACTAATGACATGGCCCTGGTCCCTCCCAACGACCACAGAGCAGCATGGTCCTGGCCCCGATATTCTCTCCCACCCACCACCAAATGCATGGCTCTGGTCCACCTTATCCCTCCAAACCCCACCAATGGCATAGCCGTGGTCCCCACCCTCTTCCTCCACCAATGACATGGCCCTAGAGCCCCATAAGACCCTCACCACCACCAATGGGGTAGCGTTGGTGCCCCCAAACTCCACAAATTACATGGCCCTCGACCGCCCCAAGACCCTCACCCCCAACCAAACACTATGTCCCATGACCCCACGCCCTAACCAAACACTATACCCCATGACCCCATCTCCCCAACCAAACACTATGCCCCATGACCCCCAACCAAACACTATTCCCCATGACCCCCATTACGCAACCAAACACTAGGCCCCATAACCCCCACTCGCAACCAAACACTATGCCCCATGATCCCCACCCTCCAATCAAACACTATGACACATGACCCCCACCCCCAACCAAACACTATGCCCAATAACCCCCACCCCAGCCAAACACAATGCCCCATAACTCCCAACCAAACACTATGGCCCATGAACCCCACCCCCAACCAAACACTATGCCCCATAACCCCCAACCAAACACTATTCCCCATGACCCCCATTGCGCAACCAAACACTAGGCCCCATAACCCCCACTCGCAACCAAACACTATGCCCCATGATCCCCACCCTCCAATCAAACACTATGACACATGACCCCCATCCCCAACCAAACACTATGCCCAATAACCCCCACCCCAACCAAACACTATGCTCTATGACCCCCAACCCCAACCAAAAATGATGCTCCATGATCCCCATCCCCATCCAAACACTATGCCCCATGACCCACATCCACTGTACAAAAGTCCATCCCCATGACACTCCACCCCCAACACAAGGCCATCCCAATGGCCACCCCAACAAAAGGCCATCCCATAACCCACCACTCCCTCAACAAAAGGCCATCCACATGATCCCCCACGCCTGCAAACAGGCCATCCCCATGACCTCCCACCCCCTAACAAAACACCATACCTATAAATCCCCACAACCCACAAAATGCCATTCTCATGCCTCCTCACCCCCCAACCACCAACTATAATGCACTTACCTGGGGAGCACCAGCGAGCAGGCAGGCAGGCGGACAAGCAACCTGTAGGGCAGACTGGCTGGCGAGGAGGCATGCAGACGGGCCTCTTCTGAACCTGTACTGCAGCTGGCGTGGTAAGGCTGAAATGTCTTCCAGCAACAAAACATTAGCCACATCAGCCGCAGTTCTGGCTCCCCATTGGTGCAGCACATGCACGATGTGACTCGTAAGATTCACGTAGTGCATACGCTGAACCAATGGAGGGCCAGTATTTTTCCCGACCTGGCCGGGTAAATAAAGACTTTCCTTTTTTTTATTTACATGTTTCTTATATTTCTGTTTTTTATTAAGTTGCTGCTTCTGGGCCGCCCTCCATTAGGAATGTCTTTAACGCTGGCGTGCCAGGGCAACCAAAATGCCAGGCCGTATGTTGTGCACCCGTGTCCTAGATGATGAGATACTGTGGCCCTGGTGTGAGATATACAATGGTAGAGCTGCAATGCCCTATTCTTCCATATATAGCATGTGCAAACTACATTCATTCTGTGTCCCCAAGGCCATCTTAAAGCAATGTTATTGTTCCCTAGGAGCAGGAGTACAATATAGAAATGCATTTTGTCCTCATTGATTTACTCTCAAAAGTGTTTCATGTTCTAGAGGCTCAAAAGCATAGATGTCTGTCATTGAAAGTGCTGTGCATTGCTGTCTCTGTTCCTTTCATAGTTCCGGTATGTACTGAGCTACTCAGTTTCATGAAATGTGCACACTGTGGTAAGGTGCAACTGTGCCATGGTACAAATGTCCACTATTGTTTTGTCTTATGTTTTTATAGTGCTTCACTAATATTGTAAAAGGTGGAGAAGGCAAGCTTGATCCGTAAATAGTACCATTATATACTCTGTAAAATATTCCAAAGATTCCTTCTAGATTATATTATAGCTATAGACCAACCTCATACCGAACACTGATATAGCTTTGTGTATTTTACAGACATTAAACTATTCTGCCTATGTTTTGACACTATCATGGCTGATAATAGCATGTACTATTCTATTTTGCTGGCAATTTCCACTATAACAAACGTTAGTCCGTCTCAATTTGTAGTTGCAGACACTGATCTGCCCATAAACTGAGCTCAGTATAAGGTAGAGGTCTGCAAAGTTTGCCCCTCCAGATGTTTTGGACTACCACACCCATGATTTTTCACAATTGACTACGCTGGCTATGGATGATGGAAGTTGTAGTGGGAAACATCTTGAGAGCCAAAGTTGCAAACCCGTTACAAGGGATTCCCTTATGCTGCCATTGTGATGAGACAGTGTTTGCCCATGATATTGTGTAAATGTCAATTTTTCTATTCTTAACAATTTTAGAGGACCAACAGAGGTGGAGTGGTTGTGAAACCTTAATGCAGTGCGAGTATGGGAGTGGAAGATACTGTAGCCAATCAATGGTTTATTCCACTATTTTGCAGTCTGTGGGCAGCATCTGGCCAGTTCTCTCCCTCAGTACTCTATATTTAGATGCTTATTGATTCTGCCTCTGTGAACAGACAGTGCCCAGACAGCAGGTTTTATAGTTTTTTTCTCTTTAATGTGGTTTTCTGGGGCAAGCTTGGTTAAAATAATCTCAGCACAGTGTACGCAAGAGAGCAGAGGACACATCAACGCTTGTTCAACAGAAAGAGCAGGAAAGGTGTGGCTCTCCAGCTGCTTTGACTTACAACTCTCATTATCCCACACCAAAGACTATACTGACTATTGCTGACAGATGGCATAGGGCAAACCATAAGTAGAGATCAGGCTGCCATTCCCTGCAGTATCTGCGAAGAATGATGCAAGGTGCTGAACTCTGGCAAGGACAGCACTATTGCACTGCATCTTTAGATTCTTAGTGATGCCAGACCTTTTTTTTTATTTTTGACTAGTATGTCCCCTAGCGATCGTGCTAAGATACAGAAAGAGTGATAGAACAAGCACATTTATAGAGTTATATATTGATTCATCATGAATTTCATATTAGATAAACGAATACATGAAATCAAAAAATATGTTGAATCAGTTAGTGGGGTTTTCAGTTGGAGAAATTCAGTTTTTTAGTGTTGCAGTAATGTAGGGGGAGGCATTGAAATTTGAGACATGTGTGTTGGCCGGAGATGTATGAGACAAAGGGGGTCATTACGAGGTAGGCGGTAATGGAAAAACGATGCAGGTAAGGGATTACCGGCACCGCATACCGCTCTGGGCTATTACGAGTGAACAACCCGGTATCAGCGCCACCGCTGATACCGTGCACCCCCGTACCGGCATGCGCTCGGGCATGCAGCCCTTCGGTCCAGCAATACCGGGATGGCGCTAACAGGAGGACATCACAAATCATGGGGACATGCAAATACCGGCATCATGAAGGCAGTAATAAGGGATTCCCGGGATGCCGGCATCACTGGCATCGCTATCCACCCGCAAACAGCGATGTGCAGTGTTTCCAACTGCCACAGGTGCACACAATCAGCACAGGTGGAGGCAATGGAGTCTGGCTCAGCACAAAAGGAGCACACCTACACACCACACCCCTTTCCACACCAAAATGATTCCACTTGCTGTATTAATATTGGGGCTGGAGGACATGCTTGCATTGCTACACCAGCAACAACAACAACAAAAACAACAGGCACCACAGAGGAGACGCAGGAGGAGAAGGAGGGTGAAACAGGCCAGCAAGCCCCACCAGTGCAGCCAGTGGTACCACACAGGCAGCCCCCAATTCCTCGCATCAGAGCCAGTCCATTCAACCTAACCCCTGAGCAGATCCTCACCCTGTACCGTCGGGACCGGGACACCATCACCACCATTGTGGACATGATACACAATGACATTGTCAGCCTGATTGAAATACGCAACACCATCCCACCTTTACTGAAGGTAGTGTCTGTGCTCCACTTCCTGGCCACAGGCACCTACCAGCACACAGTGGGGCACATGCATGGCATATCACAACCCTTATTTTCTCTCATGCTGAACCAAGTGCTGTATGCCCTCCTGAAGCACTCAAGGAACTACATATCCCTACCACGGACTGCCCAGGAGATCTTTGACATAAAAGTTGGCTTCCATGCACTGACTGGCAGGCATGCCAAATTGTATTGGTGCACTTGACTGCACCCATGTTGAATTGGTGGTCCCGCATGCCATGGAGTTGGTGTACCGCAATCGTAAGCTATATCACTCCATCAGTGTACAGATGGTATGTGACTCCAGCAAGATCATCACACATTGTTGTGCCAGATTTCCCGGATCAACTCATGACTCAATGGTCCTGCGGAACTCCACGCTACCACGCTACATGGAGCAACCTGCAGGATGACGTGCCTGGCTGCTTGGTAAGTCACATGACAGGCACATGGCAGTGTAATGGGGGAGAGATGCACACACCATAATGGCGTCATTGTTATGGTGACAGCACAATGTATACATCGCAAAATACTGTGCCCCAAATCATCCCAAACTGAACATGACAACCAATCCCCATAACAATGATGGAAGCTGCATACCATTTACAACATGCCTAACTTTCAACCAGCCCACATCCCACAACACGTCCACCACCCATCATCAGACCTCACCCTCCAAACACAATCCAGCAACATGCTGTGAGTATGCACAATGTAAATGTCCACAACAATTCACAACACAGGACAAGCATCCATGAGAGTGCACAAATCAATCCCAACAAGGGAATACACTGCTTGTCATAGGGCCACCACCACAGTAGCGTGCATGTCACCATGGGAATAATAAGCGCTGAATGATAAATAATGCTGAGACTTCTGCCAACGCTGCCAGTAATAATATCATACTAATCACTACACATCACATAATGATACCAAACACAGCGGTATGCATCCACAGTGCATGAACAACTGCAAGGGAGTGGACACCATGTTTCATCTGGAAGACGCAACCCACACCATAAGACCATGGCACAGCACACATTGTGGCTAGTTAAAATGTGTGCTTACAACCAGGGACATGTGCATGTGAACAACAAATATCTGCAGGCATGTGTGATAAGTACAGGTGTCCATCAGGAATTCACTTACACATAGCTTATTTTGCACCCATGCAGGTGATAGTGGCTATCCCTTGAAGACGTGGCTCCTCACCCCTGTCTGGAACCCGCGGAACAGGCACAAAGAGGACTACAATCGTTCCCATACCTGTAGCCGTGTGGTGATCAAGCAGACCTTTGGCCTGTTGAAGTCACGTTTTCGCTGTTTTAGCAGGTCGGGTGGAGCACTCCTGTACAGGCATGAGAAGGTAGCCAAGATCATCATGGCATGTGTCATGCTGCACAACATGTGCATTCGACGGAATGTGCCTCTGCCCCCTGACATTGAACAGAAACCACCAGGTGCGGATGAAGAAGATGAAGACAATGGGGTTGTACATCATCCCGGTGGCGATGCACAGGAGGGTTATGCTGTGCACCAGTCTGCGATAGGCCAATATTTCTAAGACACATGGGTGCAGAGGGTGCCATGAATATGGGACTGAGGGCACTGGGTGTGGGGGTACATGGACACTATGCACTGTAAACCTATAAATGACACTACACAATAAGGAATGTCCAGTCAAGTATTTTTTCTGGTACACAATGGGTGTATTTAACAGGAAAAAGTAAAAAGTGCTCATACCCTCCACCTCACACACACCCCTTCCCCCTCCACTCCCCCCACAACTCCCTCACACACCCCGTCCCCCCTCCCTAACTCCCCCACACACCCCTCCCCCCACGCCCTGCCCCCACAACTCCCACACACATGGCGTGTAATGTTATGCCACTCGAATCTGCATAGGTGTGCACATTCAGGCTGAGCCTGCAACTAATGTCCTGTGTCTGACTCCGGGGGTGGCATGTTGGGGCGGCGCATGGTGCGCACAGACCTGCGCAGGGAGCTTGTCTGTGTGGAGCTTGACAAAGACCCTGTGGGTGCATGCTCTACTGTCGGGGCAGGACACAGAGCCTCCATGGCATCCGCAATCCTGGCAAGGACCTGCCTCGCTGCCGACAGCTCCTCACAGATCTTCTGGGTGCTCGAATCTATGGCCCCTTTCATGGCTGCAGTGTTGTCTCGGGCCTCCCTCCTCGTCACATCACCATCAGTGACATATTGTTTCACTCGGCTGGTCAGCTCCTGCTGGTGTGCCTCCATCTGTGACATCCTGAACTCACTATCCCAGACCCCTGTGGAGGTGGATGGCAGGTGTGGCAAGGGACCCAATTCTGGTGGGTCCTGTGTGGGGCTCACGGCCTCTGCTTCAGCCTCTCCTCCCGACTTGACATGCTAGGTGCTATCAGGTGAGCTGATGGGTGTGTATTGGTGTGCTTGGGTGGGGCTGGGTATGCCAAGGAATTCCATGCAGCGGTTGTCCTCTTCAGGGACACAGACCTCGCCTTGGGAAAGTACCTCATTCCCACTCTGTGGCGCAGTGGCAGCTGCCTCCCCAACCGAACTGGTAGCTGCAGACAGGGTCCCATCTGCCACCAGCTCTACAGTTGCGGATTCCACAGGTGTTGGAACTTTGGAGTAGTGGATGACCTATGACGCCCCTGTTCCCTGCCATCCAGTGGTACCTTTGTCCTCGGTTGCTGATGTGACTTGCCAGTGCCCTTGGAGGTGGAAGGCCTGTTAGTGTCTTCCCTGGACCTGGCCCTCTTCGTAGGAGTGGTGGCCTGTGCTTCAGCGTCCTCTGCATCGCTGTCGGTATCACAGCCTGTGGGGGACCATAAGAGGGACGGCATCAGTGATGGTTGTACATGCATCATGCATACAATGGTATCAGTGCAGTTGTACACATTTGATGACTTGCTGTCCTACTGTTGTGTCATACAGGTTATTTGGTGGGGCTGCTCAGGCATACATTAGGTTCACACATGTGTGAGGTGGTGTCTGCTGTGTGACATGCCTTTGTGTTGTGGACTGCGTGCAGTGTGACACATGCTGTTTCCATGTTTGTGGTATGTGTCTCAGGTATGGCATTGGCATGCTGCATGTATGTGGATGTGTCAGTGCTGGGGATGGCATCTAGGCAGGGATGTATGTGTCCATGTGTGTGTAATGGGCCATGCATTGCCTCATGGCACGGTCACAGTGGTGGACTATCATCATACTTTGCATTACAGTGTTTTCTTAGGACATTCACCTCCATCTGCCGATGACGAGGCTCAATGTTCCATTTCTCCCATACCTTCTATGGACTGCATACCAATTGTGCTGGCGCAGGTTTCTTCCCAGCGGCTGAGTTTGATCGGTGAGTTGGCAGACAAGATATTGCGCAGTCTGAGGCGCAGGCCATCCCAACGTTTTCTGATGTTCTTTACTGTGCGGGGGGTGGTGCCAACCGCACTGACTTTCTGGGCCACTAGCTCCCATATCTCTTTCTTTTTGAGCTGTGCTGCTCTTTTCAGGTCTGAGGCAAAGGCCACCTCTGCATTCTCCAGTCAGAGTGTCAGCGAGCATGTTAAGTTCATCCTCGGAGAACTGCTCCTTCCGCTGCTCGGATGCCCTTTCTTTATAGCCTTTGGCATGGTGCTGGTGGTGTAGAATATGACCTGAGTGTTGGCTTGAGGCTCCAGGTCCTGTGTATCGAGGATGGCAATGGATTGTGTTTTTCAAGATGGCTGCCATGCTATTTCCCGTTCCGGCACAATGACGTTACTTGCGGTTCCGGTATTAGCGGGCCCGCTAATGCCAGACCCGTTAATGCAGGGCCTGTTATTTAGAGGTGGACGGAGGCGGAAGGGCTGTCAGCGCTTTCGATGATGCTACTAAGGGATGTTTTTGGGACTTTTGCAGCAAGCCGGTAATGTCGATACTGGCATGCCACTACGTGCATGCACGCATACTCGTAATCTGCCGCTGTTAGCAGCGTCATTGCTAGCCAGACCGGTATTGCCCCCATGCCGGTAAAAACTGATTTTACTGCAAATCTCGTAATGACCCCAAAGTCTTGCCTTACTAATAGGATAGAGCTGCTGATGTGAATGTGGTGGCCACGAGTGAGGCCAAGATATCTGCCCCCATACCCATGAATGAATGTATCTTATACTATGTAAATTAACTTGTTGTGACATTGAGAATCTGTAACTTGTATTAATTTATATGAACTTTTTATTTTTTATGCTGAATAAAGTATTTCTACTACTACTTATCTTATTCTTTCAGTGCTGGTTGTGATCCCACACGTACCTTGAATGGACACTGGACAGAATCATGATGCTTTCATTAAGGTGAAGGGATACCTTGTTATCTGAGCCATCAATGCTGAACCTATTAAACCATTTTTGATGGTGTAAAACACTGACAAAATATTTGAAAATAATGTATGCCATCTTAACTCGAGAGTGTTTGCAGTTAACGATTAATTACTCAACTTCCATGTTACTAGATTTCAATGGGAAGTTGTGCTCGTCTTCCATGGTAAGATGGTGCAGGATGATGGACATCTGCCACCACGGACAGCAGCAACCTGGAGAGGGCACTGCAATGAGCAATCAGAGTTAGGAGTACACCCCTGTATGTATCTTGGGCGATTTCTTCAAGGGGAGACGTTTAATGGGATGTTCAACAGTCATGTCTCTTGGGAATAATTTCAAGTGAAGGAGGGGGACACTAAAAGATGATTGCCAAAGGTGTGGAGAAGAAGACAGTTGAGGAGCTTTGGGAATTAAATTTGAGGGGGCTGAGGTGGAATGCATGGGAGGCTGTGTAGATCAGGGACTGTTTCTCCTCCCTTGCTTGCTCAAGGATGAATCACCAGCATTATTTTCCCCTACTGGGATGATCTGTTCAGCCATCTCTACAAAACCCTTATTCACATTCTCTTTCAACAAGTTTACAATGTTCTTTGGATGCAAAATTGATGCTTCTGCCTGCCAACTCTTTAAGCATTCCGGAGTGGGTTGGGCAGCGCTGCAAGTGCTGGGCTCTTTTGTGAGCACCCAAAAACCCTAAATCTGAATTGGGTGCCCTCTCATACTCAGTTTCATGTGCATCCTTGCATCCCTATAACTTTGCCCCCTCAGAGAGTTCATAGGCAGGTTGTTATAACCCCTGCTTTTTCTCACAAACAATGGTGTCATTAGTGTGCAATGTCCCATACTAAAACATTTTCCTGGTTGAGGTGTAATATAAAGGAGCCATGTGCAATGTTCAACAATCCTTATTAATGGTATCAGACTGTGTTTGGTTGATTCCTAAAAGTGCTATGGATGGCAAGGTAGGCCCAATATGATAAAACTGCACCTAAGGCGTCACGATAGTTTAACTCAATGTGATTAAGGGGGGTAACTATGTGCATCTGGATCTTCCCCAGATTTCCCAACTAGAATATAATCTCAGAGATTTAGCACCAAGTCCACTTTCTGGCTAAATCATATACTTTCAGCAATATAATGCACGGCATACCTCTTTAATATAGAGTTTCAGGAATATTGTGGCCAGTGCACTTACTTAATGGACACACAGAGTCTGAGGACTATAGCACCATCCCCCTTGTATTATCCATCTGAAAATGACTTCTCTCCCTTTGCTGTAGAGTGTGTGTCTGGCATAGATATTCAAATCCTCTAGCCATGGATTACCCTCCTTTGCTTTTAGCGGTGCTTTAAACAATTCCTACTGCTATGTATTTCTCCCTCCCCCTTGCACACTGAATCTCTTTGGTGTTCAATTTTGGCTCCTAAAATCAATAAACCGAGTTGCACTTCCTACAGAGCCTTTTAGAAGGAGCATTATCCTCCTGGAAGGAGCACCAGCTTCTCAATCACCCGCTTCAGTGGTCTTCAGGCTATTCTTAGCGAGAGGGATATTATAGGCATAGTGAATCATTGACAATGGTTCCAGGGATTGGCGTACTTGATTTGCAATTTATTCGGTGCAGGCCTTTCTCTAGTAATACATTTCCCGTGGCAAGCAGATGGTGAACCGAATCAGTGGTCTGCAGTTAGGGAATGAGAATGTACCAGGGACCAAACACAACATCCTTACTGAGAGAGTGTGTGTGTATGCTGAAATGTTGCACAGTTGTTTCAGAAGCATGGTACATGATTTGCTCAGTAGGTATCCCACACATACCATCGGAGCCCCAAATGAGGATTATCCCTTATACATTCTTTACTGAGGTCCAGCACTGATGGGGAAGCTACTGTGTTAGATCTAAAAACACACACATCATGTTACTGGCATGGAAATGGTATTACAGCTGGCACTGCATTTGGAAGAATTGAAGAGGGGAAGTCAAATATTTTTGGGTCAGGATTGCAGGGATCCTGTTTTTCAGTAATTGGAGATGAACATTTATTTGGAGGTCGATAAAGTTTGGCTGGGAGAGAAATCTAAATGAAAAGCTAGAGTCTTGTTGGTAGGGAGAGTTAATGAGAGTAAAGCAGGTGTGATCTTCGAAAATGAGGTTGACTTGTAAATAATTGTTCTTGGTCTATTAGCCCAAAACAATTGAGCTCCCCCTTAGTAAAGAACACATACATACAATATTGTACCCACTTTCTTAAACCATCCAAGACCGTCAGAAAAAGCTTTCTTGGCCATTGGGGGGACATTCTGTACTTTTCAGTGTAGTGTTGGGGGAGAGGTGGTCTCTGACGTGATCTTCCTCGACGTTCCCGTACTGCGGTGAGATCCAGGGCTTCCCTGGCAGGGCTGCCCCCCACCTATGGCTGATCAGTCCCCAAACAAAAACACATACGCAGCGAAGAAGGTTTTGTGGGTCCCGGCTTTGCGAATACCCAACTGCTTGCCGAGCGGGGTAGGGCTATGACGGGGAGGCCCCCACTTATGGATAGACCGAGAACAGAGGCTCTTTGAAGACCACGGGCATGTGAGTATTGATTGCAAGGGGAAAGGACAGAAAGGGGGAAGTTATGGAGCAGATTAATTAAAGGGAACACAAGGGTTGGGTTGAACGTGACTGAAAGAGTGATTGTTGAAAACAAAGTGCTTTTCTTTTCCATGGCCATTAGGTTTTTATAAAAGAGTAAAGGTGAGAAAATAAGAGGAGATATGGGAACCTTGCGCCGAAAGGGGATGGGAGGCAGTGCCGCAGAGCACTGTCGCAACCAGTGCTGGAAATAAGTGAGGAAAAGGAAAAAGTAGGAGCCTGTATATTTAGTAGGCTCGGGACATAGTAGTGGTTATTTTCTTTAAGGTTCTATAACTTTATGGAGCTAGGCCCAGGAAAGTAAGAAGTGATGTGATTGCTGAGTGCAGAAGAAGGAGAAAATAGGGTTAAATAAAAAGGGACTAATGGTTAATGTTTTGTGTGTTAATCCTGATAAACGCATAAGTAATGTTGTGAAGTGCAAAATTAAACACATATCAAAGGTTATAATTGAAAGGTAATAGTGAGACGGGCGGGAGAAAAAGGGCCCTCTGAAAAACATGGGTTGGATACGCCACTCTTACACATTTGTAAACACCTCCCTTTGTACAGTGACCGAATAAAGAAATACCCTGGGCAGTGGTTAACAGAAATAAAAGGGGAAGGATCACCTCATGTCTGAACAGAAGAAGGGTCTTTTGATAAAGTGCTACTAGATCATGTGGCAACCTATTTAATCGCAAAATACAAGGGAAAACAGCTCCAAAAAAGACGAGAAGTTCGAGGAAACACCCCCTACAAATATACAAGAAAAGGAATCAGAGCCCACAGCAGTGCCAAATGACGAAGTAGGAAGAAAGGGGAAAGAGAGTGAGGAGCCAAAGAAAATATACCCATTGCTTACAAGACCTGCAGAGGGGTACACTGATCCAGTGTAGGTGCCAGGGGCAAGTGTGCCAGTAACACCAGTAGCAGCACCACTCCCTCCATATGTTCCATCGAATATAACTCCTGCCCCTGCATGGCCCACCACTCGAGATTTAGAAATAGTATTAACATTCACCCAGGCAGAACTGGCCTGATTACGAACACTGTGTGAAACAACAGTGCCATTACCCGGTGAAGGGCAACCGCCATCACAACTCCCATCAAAGAGTGTGTCCGTATTGCCAGAAAATTAATGGAAATCTGGGGATGTCCTTTTTGAAATAGATAGCGGCCCAATTTAAACAGTGCACGTGGAACGAGAAGGTGAGATAGAAAACATCGGATACAATACAGTAACTTCAGAGAGAGAGGAAGAATGTTGGAGCAACTATGAAGAGACTGGTGAAGGGGCAGTAGGAGCGATCCAGCAGACAACTCCACAAGTAACAGAAGTAGAAGAAGGATGGGAGGGAAGGCTTCGAAACAGGTTAGGGAGAATAGCATTGAGAAAGAAGAAAGTAATAAAGATAAGTAAGGGGAAGGTGAGATCAAAACTACAGATGCCCCTCATCCACCAAGGAGTGCGATGACCCCATTATGTGCCTTGGGCACTGATGGACAAGAACAATCTCCTCAAAGCACTTCCACCACTTTCAGGGGTGCAGGGAAATGGGTAGATACATTCGAAAAAAATACAGCAGGGGTCCCATTAGCGATTGGAGACATTAAAAGCCATTTAGTATCTGCAGTTGAAGATTAAGCAGACGCAGTGTGGTTGAAGGCGGGGTTCCCAGAAGTAACCATGGGAAATGATATGCATGACAGAGCATCCTTCAATAACGTAAGAGCGCAAGTATGGGATGCACTGTGGAGGACCTTCCCTGATACTCTAGATTTACACTTTGTAATGCAATGCACCATGGGGGACGAAGAAGATGCACAGTTTATTCTTCATGTGCAGGAGATGTGGCAGGAAGAGATGTGCACCGCCTGGGACCAATTGACTTCCCTATTTTATTTAATCATTAAGAGAGGCCTCCCAAAGGAGTTACAGAAGGCCCTTGATAAAATAGCTGGGATAGAAGCCAAAGGGTGGCCAGAGATAAAAAGCATCATAGTACACTATTGCAGGAGGGTCAAAGAAAGGGAAAAAGAAATAACTCGGAGGAGATTAGCGGATGAAGCAAAACTTGTACAGAATAAGTTGGTGAAGGTCGCAGCGGTAACTGAAGTGCCACCCCGGAACAGCAGCAAGAAGAAAAGGAGGGGCCACAAGCACTACAGGTTGGGATGGCAGCGGCATGGGCAGACAATGGCCAGGAGAAATGGGGTGGAGAGGAATGCTATATGGGACTTCAGTGGCAAGGAAGACCCGCAAGAGGGAGCGGTGGGTACCGGGAGGTGGACCTGGACCCATGTTGGTTGTGCGCGAGGTGGGGCCATTTTGCAAGGGAATGTTGTGTCCGCCCTGTGGCCAATTACCAAAATAACCATAGGTATAGTAACAAACAACAGTATGGTCACACACACCCGGGTAGCCCATATGGCCTGCCCATAGAATATTGCAAACCAGATGGGCAGCCCAACAGTAGACCCATATCAAGGTACAACACATTCTGACATCTCCCACACTGCCTACAGACGTGTCCCACCCATCAGAATCAAGTGACACACATACATGCAAACCCATTCGTCACCACTGCCAACGGAGCACCAGCGCCTAATCAGGGAACATGTGAACTGAGTGAAAAAAAAAAAATCTTGCCCTAGAATGAACACCCACCCAGATTAGGACAGCCCACAGAGAGCACTTGCGTGTCCGGTCCTATCAACTACCCTACGCCCAGACTAGGAACCACTGGGGGGGGGGGCACAGATAGGAAACAAACAGTTCATCTTTATGGTGGACTCGGCGGAGAAATCATGTCTATGCAAAGGTGATTTCCCGTTATCTGGCAAAAATCTCGAG
This sequence comes from Ambystoma mexicanum, assembly GCF_040938575.1. Lineage (NCBI taxonomy): Eukaryota > Metazoa > Chordata > Amphibia > Caudata > Ambystomatidae > Ambystoma > Ambystoma mexicanum. Next base: position 799,327,804 of record NC_090924.1, on the reverse strand, counting down.
ACGCATGGATTCTCTGGGGATGTGGTCACGGTTCCTTACACAGAAGATCTAGAAGTAAAAATTGGAGGAAGAACGGTACGAGCACCCCTACTTTATCATGAGAACTCACCTGTGAATTTACTGGGACGAGATTTACTCAGTAAGCTTGAAATGTCCATTGCATTTACAGGCAGAGGGATAGTGTGCTCCACCCCAGGTATGTGCTCCATACAAGCGATGCTACTCACACACACAATAGCAAACGAAACAGCCATTCAAGGGTACCAACCAATGCAGACATGTTCATTTATGACATACAGGTACTAGCAAGAGTGGTTCTAGAGATCACACAGAAAGATTGGAGAGTGCCCTCTGATTTTGTTTTCCACCCAGTAGCCACCCCTGAGATATTGCCTGGCACTGTTTTGTCTCTCAATCCACAAGGGGTACAGGTGTCAGCAAAACATATTGTGGAGATTGGCCTGGACACGCATGGCTGCGAATGGCGGACAGTACTGGCTATTGGCCCAAACATACCACTGCACGAATTAACTGATGAGGAGCTGTTCACTGACAATGACACTGACGGGAAAATAATAATGGAAATACGCATGCCATGTGACATAATGATATAAAAGAGATGAGTGACAAACCCCCTCATGGCTATTGTCAGTGCACCACCATCTTTTTGTGATATGGATTTGCAGTTAGTACCACCACATTTATGGACTATGAACCCCCATGATCTAGGGTTATTGAAGGAAGTAACCCCAATAAAAATAAAACTTAAACCAGGGGCAGTATTGGCCAGGGTCAGACAGTACCCCCAATCAAGAGAAGCAGAGGAGGGAATAAAAAAAGCGAAAGGGGGTTGTCACATATGGTGCAAGACCTTTGCCCACTTAACAACATTGTCTAAAAGGAGTTCGCACTTGTTCTAAACCCGGCATCCATTTTGTGCAGTATTCCAAAGCAGGCCACGCACTTCACAGTGGTGGACCTGAAAAACACCTTTTTTCAGTACCCCTTGACCCAGAGTGCAAATACCTAACAGCTTTCACTCTAGGGGGGAATAGGTATGAACACTTCCTACTGCCCCAGAGGTACTGCGAAAGCCCAAGTATTTTCAACAGAATATTGCACGAAGACCTCAGCAATATTGATGTTCAAAGCACCATCATTCAGTACGTTGATGACCTTCTAATATGTAATGAGAGGGAAAAATATGCAGGGGGACTCTGTTACGTTGCTCACATTACTGGGCAACAAGGGGTATATGGTAGACAAGAATAAACTTCAATATTGCCTAGCACAGGTGTTGTACCTGCACCAATTGATCTCAAAAGATGGTAAGAGAGTAATACCTGTCAGAGCAGCAACGGTGTGAGCAACAGCCAGGCGCCACACAGTAAAAAACATGCAGAAGTTACGCGGCATATGTAACTATTGCAGTGCATGGATTTTAGACTATGCCGCCTACACATGGCCCCTATTACAAGGATTAAAAGAAGCACAGAAAGAGAACACAGCAATAACATGGACACCTGAAATGGACACTGCTTTTACAACACTAAAAGAATTGATATGCACAGCTCCCGTCCTAGCCACACCTGATTATGAACAGGATTTGTTTCTGTTCTCGCATTCAAATGGTACATTGACGACCGCAGTACTGACACAAAAAACATGCTTGGGCCACAAGCCACTAGCCTACTACAATCGTACTCTTGACTCAGTAATGTAGGGCCATTTCTATTGCGAACAAGCTCTTGCAGCCCCTGCCTTCACCATTGAAAAAAGCTCCACAATTGTGATGGGATGCTCTGTCACATTGTTTGTGGAACACTGCTTGTTTGCCATACTTTAGTGGTCTAAATCCACGCTCACAACACAAAGCGCCACAGCCTATGAAATTATCATCTCAAGCCCAACCATCCATGTGAAACGCTGCAAAACGGTAAACCCAGCCACATTCCTCATAGAGCCATGCACATTAAAGGACATGCAGAACCATGATTGTGCCACTCATGAGGGAGGAGGGGATGACATTCTCAAAGCAAATGAAATTGCATTGAGCAAGGGGGAAGTGTACTTTGTAGACGGGTCAGCATCCATCTGCCCAGAGACTGGTGAAAAACATGTTGGCACAGCAGAAGTAAGATTGGAGGACGGAGAATACGAAATACTGGTACAGAAGCGTTTACCTATGAATTATTAAGCACAGGCAGCAGAATTGGTAGCACTAATAGAAGCTCTCCATGCAACAAAAGGGTGTGCAGTAATAATATATTCTGATTAAGCATATGTAACCACCACAGTAAATGCTGGATTATCTAGATAGAGAAGAAGGGCGTTCAGAAGGGCGCATGGGTCCCCAGTACAACATGGTGAATTATTGAATGAATTGATCAAAGCACTTGCAGAACCATTGGTAGTAGCACTCGTAAAATGCCAAGCTCATACGAACAATAGTGATGAAATATCACTACGGAATGTGGCAGCAGATGCCGCCGCAAAACAAGCAGCGTACTTCCAGAAACAACCAACCACCGAATGTGTGCTAAAAGGAAGAGTAGAAGAGCCTAAGGAAAAGGGATACAATCCACTTTCAACAGCACAGATAATAGAGATCCAAAAGAAAGCACCACACTAGAACAAGAACTGTGGACAAAACAGTCACCCACAAAACGCCTATGGAGGCAGGACATGACAGGAAAGGTAGTGTTTCCAGTAGAATTGTTGCAAATAGCATTCACGCAGTTGCACTTTCATGGCCACACCTCAGAACAGCACATAGCCACAGAAATCCAGGAGGATTGGTTCATCCCGAAACTCCAAGAACTCCTTACTAAATTTACTATCGAATGTGTCGCATGCCAAACATTTAATTCAGGAATGACTCTCAGGACATTGCGAGGAAAACTGCCCCACCCCATTGGAACTTTTTTTTTCTGTGTACTGTACATCGAATATTGCAGACATGGGAGAGAGGTGCAATGGGCCAGATAATTGACAGTGGTGGTCTGCCCCTTTTCACACTGGGTGGAGCCAGGGCCCTGCGCCCACCCAGACATGAAGTGTGCAGCAACATTTTTAGTAAGAAAAGTGTTCCCACGGTGGGGCATATGCGATGTCATACGCTCCAACAATGGGGCACATTTTGTGAATGTCCTCTTCAAGGAAGTGACAACATTATTGAAATAAAACATAAAATGTGTTCAATTCACCACCCACAAGCAAATGGAGTGGTTGAGAAAATCAATGGCCTCATTAAGAGTAGGTTGTCCAAACTGTGCCACACCCGCAGAAAGAACTGGGTCTATTGTCTTCCACTGCCCTTATTCCAGCTGCGCACACAACCAAGTAAGGACCACAACTTGTCCCCTCATGAAGTAGTAACTGGTAGACGTATGCAAATGCCATTGTACCCAGTAAGAAGGATGTCTGATGCACGTAGTGTTAGGTGAGGAATACAAAGAGTACCTCACACAGCTCACAAGAGCAGTACGCACAATTGCTAAACACACAGCCCCACCATTCACCAGAGAAAGTGAAACAGATACATTGACAACCTCAGTAGACAGCTCAACAAATCCTCTAATGCCTGGGGAACTGGATTATGTTTGCAGCTTTGTAAGAAGGTGGAATTCTTCAATATTTCATGGCCCTTATGAAGTAGTATATTGCACACCTTTAGCAGTAAAGCTGAAGGGCCTGAAATATTGGATCCACATGTCAGACGCCAGATGGGGGATTTCGTCTTTAGTGGTGGCTCAAAATAGAGCCTTTTTTTAGGTGCTTGTAAAGAAGCACCTTTATTTCAGTTTTTTTATAAGGGTTTTTGTTTTCTTCACTTCCTTACATTCTTACAGTAACCTCTTCAAAGCATCCTGTAGATTGTAAAACAAAATAGCATTTCCAATTGCAGACAAAGAAATGCCATTTGCATGGAAAAAGTACACATTTTGAGAATTAAGGATCTCATTGCCACAGGAGAACATCCCAGCAGTGCACAAAAATATACACATGCCTCTGTTGATAAGACACCTTCCGACCTCTGGCTGGGGACAAAGTACATTGGGATAGTCCCATACTTTTCTTGGTGGTATGCATGAGAAAAGCACCATTGCAGTGGGAATAACCTGCATCACTGCTTTCACCAGCTTCTTCAGTTGACAGAACAAACGTGGACAAGGGATGTAACCGACATGGAGGGCTCCATAATGTACCATGACAACATCAACATAGTGACAGCGGCCACATCTCTGCAAAGTGCAACCACAGCACCAAAACTGCACACATGCACACCGGGCCACAAAGTCTCCACTCCTTCCAAATTGAAATTGTCAGCAATGCCTCTTTCCTGGCCATACCTGTGCAGATCACGCACAAAGGAATCACCCATGATAAACACTTTGCATCTCTCCATCTCTGCCAGCCTCACTACACAGAGCAATGAAAAAAAGTATTACCACCCCTTCCTGTGAAGCACACCCTCAACACCTCATTGGATAATCCCCATGGTCCCATTTCCATGCCCAGCATGCTGAGAAGGGCAGGTGGTGGCAGAAGCCCTTCACCAACTACTGCGAGGGCTGCAGCCCAGTAAAGCAGGAGCAGTCCTTTTTCTATTTCCATTACTCTTTTTCCAGCACTCCCTCATTGGGTAGTGTTAAATAGTCACACACGCATCCACCAATCACATACAACACCTCTGCATCTAACACTATAATTTCTGTGCAACAATTCATATGTACCAGTAAACAAGTGCAAGTGTTATTCGAAAGCACCTATAGTAGAAAGTTCTGTGAAACTATACAAGATTTATGCATTCAGATTCATCCACATCAGCACCCATCACCATAAAGTACAGGCATCAATAATTTGTGTACAGTATTTTTGCAACTATGTTATAAGTGCCTCTGAGCAGGGTACCTGCCACTGAACCTCCATAACGTACTCAAAAAGCAAAATGTAATTTCTCCCATCAACTACCATCAAATGCTTTGAAAGTTTTCATTTATCCATATCAGCCATCGTAATATCCAAACAGTAACTCTCTTCTTTACTTCTGTCAATTGTATGACTTTTTTCCACACTAACGCATCTCCTATAAAATTCATAAAATTGTTGCATAAAAGGAGCACTGAATGTATCGTACCAACCTAAACCAAGTACATACATTGCATGCATGAGAACAGGGTGCCTGCCACTTACCTTGCACACGTCACAGAAAGTAACATTACTTAGAAAGGCAAAACAATAAATGTGTGCATTGACAACAGTACCAATCGTAAATATGGATACATAAATCCAACAAGTGAAATGATTGCTCTGCTCATGTAAGAAGCATATATGTGCAGAAAGGTTAATGGAATATCACACACAAACACATTTTCCTTTCCAAGCTGTACACATTTTTGAACCTTTTTCTCTCCCTTCAACAACTAGCACTAATCCCTTTGCAAAGTCAATACTCCTACACCAATGCACACACTTGCTAAACCGCACGTCATACAGCATATTTACCCCCTTATCAACAATGCTGATGCTCCCAATTACCAATTCATATACAAAGCCATCCAATTACACACACACGCACTAAGCCTTCCTGCCAACACATCCCCCTATCCTTTTGAGTAATCTATTCTCCAAATCCAGTCAGTTTGACATTAACAAACATATTTTCATACTGTTTTCACCTGAAAGCCAGTGGCGCATCAACTTGAAAATGCAACATAGAGTAAGGCTACTTTCGACAGCCAACAAAGTAAGTGCAATGCCATTGTGGAGTTTCACCTCTTACTGAGACAGTGAAGTGTTCTTGTATATTAAGGTACACAATTGCATCAACCCACTGGTATTTGCTTCATTCTTACTCATTGCACCTCAGCAGTTGCTTACTTTGTGTTGTCATATCGCCACCATTATATTAACTCCCAAATAGCAATATAGCGTTCCCACCATACACTAACACACCATTACACAATCACACACCTCTATCTGTATTCCTACCTTCATATAATTATCCATTCATGCACAGCTGCACACATATATATCACAAAATGTGCACACCCAATCTTTCGTTTTCTCTCCAACAGCTGCTACACAATGCCTAGCAAAAAGGAACTCCATATAAAATAACGTAGAAGTAGACCAGCTCTACCTAAAAGCATAGGAAGTAGCAATCCACCCCTAGCAGATTTTGTACAGAATGTTAAAACAGAACAGCTAATGCAGTCACTAAGGAAAACAAAAGCACCTAACAGTAAGGAGAATGCAATGCCTCTGTCAAAATGTAGAAATGAAAAGAAAGGTAGAGAAAAGAGTTCAACTGTCACTACTGGTAATAGAGCATGTACAAATGCTAAGGTCACAACAAGGAAGGATTTCAAAATAGTAATTTTACAAAATATTTTCCACCACAGAGTCCTTCAGAACCTTATAAGTAGAGGGAGAAATCACCCTGAACCCTTAAACCTTACTGCAGAAAAGTAATCCTGGAAGCTCTTGGAGACAGTGCAATGCTCTTGAAACGAAAATTCTTTCTATTAATTTTAAAGAGAATGAAACCACTAACAAAATTAATTTGTAAACTACGACCATGACTTTGAAACAAACCAATATCAGCATAGATACCTTTGGCAACATCAGTACAGGTGAGTGGTTGTCACAACACCAGCACAGAGCCATACTTCAATGAAGAATTATACAAACAAGAGCAAGGAAACCAAATTGCCATACACAGCACTGCACGAGGGTATGAAAAGGTAGACAGTAGCATAATGGAAGAAGAAACACTACTTTCACAAATATCCCCATCAAACATAGATGCTACTCTCCATGGTATCGAACCAATATGCCCCATCTACAAATGGCCTTGCACATCAATGTGTAATGGTCGCTACAAGTCAATCAAGTCGTTGCAGCAGTTCCTCAAGCACCATGTGAAAGGCAACGACAAAGGAAAAAGTGAAATACTACAAACTATGAACTCCTGTCCAGTGCGCAAATACACAGGAGTACGAAGACATTTGTTAGCCTGCATTTCTGGACGTGCTTGCAAAAGCACCTTCCACCATATCAAAATGTTAGCAACACACCATTGTAGTGTAAGAAATCTCGTTTACAAAGTGTACTAAGCAAAAAGTACTCAGACACAAAACTGCCTGGTCCATTCAAATGTTTGAATGCAAGTGGTGTAAATTACTATGCAAATGTAGCAATCAATGGTGTACTGCAAATGCCAGCAATTGTAGAAAACATTTATTTAAACGGCTCAGACCAGTTGTGTTTACAAATGATAGTCCTGCACAGAAATGCTGCAAACAAAACTGGAAACAGTTACAGTGTCTCAGGAATAAGGCAGTGATTTGACTACTGTGCTAGAATGGTAAATTCACGTTAAACACACAAGGAGATCCACAGGAAGTTGTTGTGTACTTACTGCAAGTATTGGAAAGCAAAACCATACCCATAAATGAAATCTTTCAGATTTCCTACACGTGGAAAAATACACGCACTCTCTGCAATCATTTCATTCAGGAACAAGTCCCTAACAAACGTTTTTTCTATGTATCTATACGTAACTGTGATTCCATTCCATTTCAGCAAGTGGTACAGTATGCAAACCATAGCATATTGTTTAGGCCTTGCAATTTCGATAATCGTTCCACCTTACATATACAATCACACCGTAAATATGTAATATGAATGCTTTCAACATACAATGCAGATGGAAACAAAAATAACTGCAAGCTTACTATCTTCACACACGGACAGGTATCACTTTGCAACAAAACCTTCACACCAATAGCCATAATGTACCACACAGGTGACACAACCAATTGAGGTCACTGTACTGCATTCATTAGAAACCACGTACAATCTTTGAAGTAGTTGTAAAGGAATTTGTTTCCTTTCATGAAGGAGAGGTCCAAAAATCTCCTTGTCCAAAGGCACTAAAGTGTGTAAAATGGCCCTGGCACCCACGTATTTACAGCGATCACACACACAGTATGCCAACATACACCGTTGATTCGAAAGACACTGCACATATAAATAGCAGATAGGGCCCATAAGTGTCCATTTATAGATGGTGTCAACTGTACATTCATTGCACCATGTATAAGGTGCCAGCATGTCTCCATGTACGTAAAAGTTAATTCTGCGTAACTGCACTACTTAGAATCGGAAATGCATGATGAAATGTTTACACGTTGCCGCCTGATTTTGTTTTTGTAGCCGCATGGTGGCCGGAAATCGAAACCTAACATACCTCTCTATGAACAGGGGAAATGCTCATTGTAAAATAGGCTTGAGTGGTACGCCTGAATTGCTCCACATGTAGACTTTTCTATGAAATAGAAATTATGTTTGTACAACTGTACATGACATGTGTACAGGGATTAGAATTTAGTAGGATAAAGTTTGGTGTACATAACTATTAACGTACAATCCCGTACACTTTGTCTGTTTGCAATGTAGTGGGTTTTGTAAGAATAGTCGTGCAAAGTGCATTACAGTACCATCTCTGCAGCATTCAACCTAAATGAGTACTTCGATTGGTGTTAGTTTTGTTCACATGGTTCTCCAGGCCATGAAAACATATATATGGAGCACAATAGTGAAAATGAACGCAACTCCTGCACTGAAACAATACACTGTATGTTCATTCGTGTGCTAAAAGATTGGCACATTGACCTTCCAAACACTTAACAGTTTTAAGCACCTTCATTGTATTACAAATATTAACAGTCAGAGGCGCATATAGCACTCAGCTGGCACACAAACGTTGACAGCTAATATTTTACAGGTCAATGGTTTGGAAAAACACCTCCTGCATTATCCTGCATCCTCCTGCAGTCTCCTGCAGTCAAAGCGGTCCCGTAGGAGAACCTTTTTGTTTTGTATGTTTGTTTGGGCACACACAAAGAGAATGTGCCATGGATGCAACGACACTCGCTGGCAGTGACATCTGTTGTGAAAATCAAACACATGAAAGAAGGGTCTATTGGCAATGTTTGAAAGACGAAGGGCATGTGTGTAGCCGTGGAAGGAGAGTGGCACCTACAAAACAGACAGCAAGCCTGTGGGTGAACATCCGACGGTACGCATTAACACACAGTAGCTCACCCTAAGGTGCAAGAACTGGCCATCTACGGCCCTTTGTGACATCCTTCCCTCAGAGCCCTTGTCCTTTACACTGCCACTGATAATGACTACTGAAATGTATTCTTATCCGTCTTCGTTCACAGATACCTGATACCTTACTGCCCGTGTCACTACTTCCACATGCCAACAGACAGATTGTGGAACAATCATTACAAGATTACCATAAGCGGTGTGTAGACGCTCATCGGTATCTGGAGGATCGTATGGCCCTGTATGTCCATTTGCGTTTCCGGCAATAAGAAGCAACATGCATACCTTTATGATGTAAGACATCACAAAAACAACAACTGACACCTTTCCTAACGTAAAAAGAAAGTGTGTTCTCCCACACCAACCACCAAGGACCATAAATTAATCCTTTTGCTGCTTGGCCACATGACAAAAGAAGCACACAAAAGCACAACCAGCATTCTACGCTGGAAGTTACCCGCAAAATGGAGAAAAAAAACATGCATTTCAGGAAGCTTACACTTTCTTGTGAACATTCTTTGAAAAATGAAACCACTGGCGACAGTACAGAGTGTTGGATGTAGTGGCGCGCCCTCACCTAAAGTTAGAGCAAGTGATGCACACATAGCAGTAGCAAAAAATGGCAATGTCGAGCATGTTCTTAGCGCATCTGAAAAAGTACACAAAACAAAGGTAATAGTGAAACGGCCAACCGTCCGGTATTTTGTGGGACTTTCCCGCATTGATGGTTTTGGCCGAAGATTTGCTGGCACTCTGTGCAGACCTGGAAACATGCCAAATTTACCTTCACCAAGTGCCGGATTAAAGCCTTTTGTGCCCTGAGCACACACCTCTGTGTAATAGTGGAACGGCAGGGCAGAAAGGGCAGAAAGGGGAGCTCTTCCTAGATGTGCAGCATGCAGCTCTCCCAGGATGTGTGGCATTTTAAGATGTTGCTCTGTGTAAACAGAACATGGCAATGGCAGCAGAGACACATCAATAGGGGCCAGGGGTGCATATTAGCAAGCACTATTGTCCTTTAAAAAATGTGAACCTGGAGTGATTACAAGCAGCAGTGCAGCATGTTGTCTTTTTAGTAAGACTGTAATTGTCAGAGTGAGGTGCACATTTTTCTCACACAGTAGTTTGTCCACTACTAATGTACCTTCGTTTCTGGATGGGGGAGAAAAGAATAAAAGCATAGGCATGTAGCTGAAGACATTTGTATAACCAATTATGTAGTGCAAAGTTAGGTCATTGTGAAATGCTCCTTTTGTTGTAATGGGATATGTTTCTTTCCAAAGCATTTCTGTAAAGAAAACATCTCATAAATACGTATGTGAGGTACACCTTCAACTGTATGTGGGTGGCTGTGTACATTGTCCATATTTTAAATGTTTGATGCTGAGGAATTCCTTTAATGTCCAAATATCGTATTGCACTTCCTAAACAAAGGCTCTCATTAGGGGCAAACCATAGGAAATGCAAATGGTTGCATGTCGCTCCCTAATGTGGAACAAGTGCAAGGACCTACACCATATGGAAGCTCACTTTTGGTGCTCTACCAAGTCTAAAATATCCTCCACAACCATTCTGTAAAGGTGACCACCCTCGGAGAGATGCAGAGTCAAAACTGGGCAGCAACATATAGTTATAACAACTTACCCCGAGGAGCGAAGGAAAACGAAAAATGACTCCATGAACATATTTGTGGCACCCATATACCAGTATCACAGTTTTGGCATGCATGGCTGCATTACGTTGCAGTGGGTGTCACCAAGGCCTAGGCTTTTGGGTGCATGGGATGGGTGCATGGCTGAAGGCCGTAGGCTGTAGGACATGCATCCAAGAGCTTAGGTTTTGCCACACCCATCGCAACATAATGCAGCCATACATGTGAACATGTGGCCAGGTACCACAACCCACAAATGTAACATAGCCGCCGGCACTCCTATCCAACCCCTGCACCATAATACAGCCATGCATGCAAACATCTAACCAGTAAGCAGAATCCACAAACATAGCACAGCCTCCGGCACCCCTACCCACTTCAATTCACATAGTATTTTACTACTTCCAACCAAACCACAAAAACTTCAGAAGATTGCCCCTGCTCCCAGCACTGTATTAACTACAAAGAACCAATACATCATAATACAGTACAGTACTCAGTAATCTGCGCAATGGCCACAATCCAACCACATTAAGCATCCACTGGAACCCTATGCACTTCTATACATACAGTATTCAAACACTTCACCCAGTAGACACACTGCAGGACTGTTGACTCCATCATCTCCAGCCATGCAACCAAAACTGTAGGACGTGCTAACAATCACCACACCCATGCAACCAACAATGTGTACAATGCTGACAAACCACACACACAAGGCAACAATGTGAAACCTACTTGCAACCAGTGGACATCATTTTTGGTGCGAGGCATCCAGCCATGCATCCGAGGTGCTAGGGTCTTACCACACACAACACAGCATACTACACCCTATGCAAAAATGCTCATGTCATGTGCAATCCACTTCCCATCTGCAATTGAGCCTGCCAGCAGTCACCACAGAAAGAGGTTGCATGAGGACCTATTGTGCCGTAACGAAGGCTGCCTGCACTCACCACACAAGCTAGTTGCCTGAGAAAGTACCCAGTAACCACACAAGCTGCACGCCTGAGGAGCTACCAGCGAATTGCTGCAGTGCTCGCGCACACCTCTGGCACATAACCGTCTTCTTCCACCTAACCAAATATATCATATGAACCACTTTTCACTCCCCCACCCTTTCCATCCCCTCTTTCACCCACCAGATGCCGCAAACCATGTTTTCCAGCCCCTTTCAGCGCTGCACTATCCTCTGATTCACCATGGCAGCGTTTCACAAAATTGTGACGTACATCACGCTTCCCTCCAGCCAACCACCAGACGTGTCTAATGTTCACGACATCACGCCACACTGCAGGCCAATGAGACTTTTGACCACGGAGCGAACAGGGAAAAGGGACTGCAGAGCAGAGCCAGATATCACAATTTATTTTAGATGTACATTTTAGCTGGATGGATTTTCATCAAATTTACAAAAGCACGCTTTTGGGACCAAGCCACCGCTCCTGCCACAAATTTGGTGAACATCTGTCCAGCTGTTTGGCCTGCAAAGTTTTTGTCCATTCACATTAGGGGAAAAAAAGTTTTTGGGACCCCCCCTATAATTTTGCCCCCCATACCCTCACCCAACTTCTCTCAAAAAAATTCAGAGTGGCCCACATACTTTTTTTGCTAAGTTTTATGCAAATTCGTCCAGGGGAGCAAAGTTGTAAACCAACCAAAAAGTGGTCTTCCTATGAGATGAGCAAGTTAACCATAACTACACGGCCGTTACTGCGGGCTGTGTAATATAAATGAATAATACATATATCTATATTCACTAAAAAAAACTTTGTTAGAGGGACGTTATGGTTAAGTTGGACTGCTAAAAACCGGTGAAATTCACTAAAAAAACTTAATAAACGTGACATTATGGTTGAAAGTAAAATCGAAAAACCCCTGCAATTTGACAGTTATGGTAGGCTAAGCAACCATAACTGCCCGCACCACTGTGCACTGCTTACACTACCACCCAGGACATGAAAGATGGCATCACAAATGTCATTGATGACATCACTGATGACATCACATGTGCATTTACTTTTCAGACGAGGGGTTGTGAATGTATTTTAGCAAAAAAATATCAGGGATTATCGGGACATGTGTAATAAAGTACATACTTCATCACACAATGTAGTGCTTTAAAGAAAATTCCATTGCAGTGTTCTTTCCAGTACAGGAACCTACTCATACAGAAATGTAGGTATTGGCTGCAGCAGACACCACAGAGGTGCTAAGTTTGTACTTTACAAAGTTCTATAATAAAAAGGTGAATGTTTCTGTATCACACTTTTCTGGTCTGTGAAACATGTACTAAGTTGCTAATAATGCGTCAATTACTACATATTTCTAGTAATACCCACAAAACATAAATAGACTACAATGCATACAAAGACGGTGCTTATATGTGGAGAGTAAAGTAAGCATACAAGACGCAGTATCATTACCAACTGTGTATAATCTACATGATTATATTCACACACAAAAATGGTTGCTGTGTTTCAGGCCTGCTTCTTCCCCTATATATGTACATCATAAGATACGATTACATTTTAAGGAAAGTAGTGTAAGAACATGTGAGAATAGCAATATTTATAAATGTAATACCTTTTGAAAGTTAAGTTTCTGACTGTCAGTAAATAAACCCACCTGGCCTAGATTTGGCAGTGAATAAAAACGAAGGGGCTACACATGTGATGTCATCAGTGATGTCATCAATGACATTTGTGATGCCATCTTTAATGTCCTGGGTGGTACTGTTAGCAGTGCACAGTGGTGCGGGCAGTTATGGTTACTTAGCCTACCATAACTGTCGAATTTCAGGGGTTTTTCGATTTCACTTTCAACCATAATGTCACGTTTATAAAGTTTTTTTTGTGAATTTCACAGGTTTTTAGTAGTGCAACTTAACCATAACGTCCCTCTAACAAAGTTTTTTTTAGTGAATTTTACGGGTTTTTAGTAGGCGAACTTAACCATAACATCCCTCTAACAAAGTCTTTTTAACCATAACGTCCCTTTAACAAAGTTTTTTACTCAATTTGACAGGTTTTCAGTATAGCAACTTAACCATACCGTCCCTTTTGCAACATTCTTTTGCTAAAAATGATCGGTTTATAGTAGTGCCACACAACCATAATGTAAAGCAACTTCTGACTTATTTAAACACCTTTCGGAGAATACCACTTGACATTATGCTGGTGTACAGCACGGTAACGTGTTCCAGAATCCGTAAACACTTAACAGTAAGTTGTTTGCCTCATGAACACTGTGGAAACAGATTTTATATTGATGTAGAAACGTCCACCTGCAACATTTGCCTTGCACATCGACAACACGTATTGGTAGTCAGCCATTAACAATGTAGTACACATTACTTACTTTTAGCAAAAGTTTTAGTTATCTGAAAATGACATCAGCTAAGGCCATCCCTCCTCCCCAAGAAACAGTAGCACTACTGTAATGAAGGAGCATGACAAACACTGCCCCAACCTTAGAAATAACAAACGCACAATATTTTTGCACCGGTATATCGCTGTTTAATGCGTCTTTCCTCATTTCTGTTCGCAAATGGCCTTATTAGCTGTCCTACCAAAAAAAAAGCCATCCATTAACAAAGTAAATGTTGCGTTAAGAACCACCTTTCACAGTGTAAATATATAAAAAAAAAATTGCATACACTCCATGTACTTTATATTTCTCAGTAAAGGACATAGACGCAATAAGATTTGTCAGTAATAGTATAGGTGTGCAAAGCATTAACGTGTGCTATGGAAAAATAAGATTTCTGGTTATAAAAATCCTTTTTCAAGATGGCCACCATCGAAAGGAAAGGCGGTTGTTCCATACATGGCCCCTCTTCGCTTTCCATGGCAGCAAGTAAAAAGCAAAACTACGTGCCGAGATGCAGAACCTGTACATAAACATACAGCGATTACAAAACAAAATCCTTTTTCAAGATGGCCACCATAGAAAGGGAAATTGGTTGTTACATACATTGCCCCTCTTCACTTTCCATGGAAGCCTCCAAAAAGAAACAGTACGTGCCGTGACGCTGAACCGGTAAATAAACATACAGCGACGTACAACATGGCACCTCACATTTCAAAATGATACATGGGATTTTAAAAGAAAACATTCACATTTTAGAATTTATAAAGTACTTTTATTTAACAAACAACTGTCAGAGACCACGGACTAATCCCATTTCCAAATAAATTGTTGGAATGGTTCTAATGGCGACATTGAAAATCTTCCTGTTGAGACACACGCAGTTATTTTTGCATACACAAAGTATTTGTTGCTGTTAAAGCACTGCTTTGTTTGTACAGGTATTTCCAAGACGGCGCCACCAACGTTGCCTTACAACACCATAAATTATGTAATGTCACTCCTACTCGCTAGTTCCGCGTAGGGACACAGGGGGCCTGGCCGGTCATCCCATAAGATTATAATGGACAGACAGCCGGTCACGAGCAGTTGCATCTGGTGTTGAAAGAAGCGTCACTCAGCATCTGGAAACCATGGCACGCACAGTACGGCAAGATGTAGCTGGGCGGAAAACGTAAGAGAAAATCTGTGTCAATACCCAACCTTTAGGAAAAAATTCCAAAACAGACACAAAGATTGTGGAAAGTAGTACACAAATGGAAGTCCACAAACAAGACATTTTAAATAAATATTAGCGTTGACCATGGGTACATATAGTGACACCCTACAAATGCCGAAAAACAGCAGTCGCCGTAAGGGTTAAAAAAAAGGGAAACTACACAGTAAGATGGTAATTCAGTTATGAAGGCAGCATGAATGGACAAGCAAGAAAAAATGACATGTCTTCATGTTACACAAGACCAAAAGAATGTGCAAAGTAATACACAAAGCTATGTTGGGCAAGCATAACATTTGAAAGAAAAATAAATAACGGTGAACAAGGGTGACTATAGCCATAGCCTGCAAACGCGAACAATGTGCACTCTCTGTTATTGGAGGAAAATTACAACTGCGCAAAAAGATAATACTTCAGTTACATTGTCACAATTAGTGTTTGGAAATATAAAATTAAAACGCGGGTCGGTGTAGAGTCGTCAAAATTAAACTTACACCATCTTGACAGCCTCCATTGTTTTTGGCAAAGTTAGACAGCGAAGTGTTCACATCAAAGAATCTTCGTGAACTGATATTTCATGTTCCTTACAAACGTTTTTAAAACAGAACCTTATCAAATGGTATTTCTTTCCAAGCTTTCATTCTTTGCACAGCTTTTGAAGTTTCCCTTTTGCTCAAGGTCAAAAAACTATAGCCCCTTATGGATTGACTTGTATCCGTGGGCCTACTCAGCTTGCAACCAAAAAAGCAAATCAACTGACCTTCACTCAGAAGACAAATACATTCTCACTTTGCAACAACATATGAGCATCCAATGATGAGAACCGCTACTCCCATACGCCTCCAAAACCTCTGTTTCCAACAAACACTCCAGGTGGCCACCTCAGATTTGAAAACATGGGACGCCAGTCCGACTTCAATATTAATCTGAAAACATTACAACACAGACGCAGGCATTGGTCGCCGGACATTGAGCACCAACTTTCACTTTACCGTATGAATTTGGTGGCAAGAAAACAGCACTTTTTGAGTTTGCGCTGCCACATTGCATCCCAACCTAATTAAAGCTCACCTTCGGAAACAGTATTTCATAAGTATAACAGTGCATTGGTGTCTTGTTTTGTATGTGTTACCGCCGATGTCCGTGTACACCAAAACATGAACAAAAGATGGCAGAGGCTGCAAAGAAATCTGACGCACTTCATGCTGCTCCACAACCAATCAGTGAAAGCGCCACATGTCCGCGGACATGAAGCTATGGATTAGCCAATCGATTACCTGTCCGCGGAGCGAATAGGAAAGTGTGACCGCAGAGTGGACATAGATATCACAAATTTTTGCAGACCTACTTTTTGATCGTTTTAAAGAAAACTACTGGATGGATTTTCACCACATTTACAAAAGCACTCTTTTGGGACCAAGCCGCGGCTCCTGCCCCAAATTTGGTGAAAATCCATCCAGCGGTTTTGGCTTTAGGCGTGCACACATTTTTCCCCCATTCATTCTATGGAAAAAAGACATTTTGGGACCTCCTCTATAACTTTTCCCCCCCTGGACCAAACATCACCAAAAGATTCGGAGTGGCCCATATACTTTTTATGTAAAGTTTGGTGAAGATTCGTCCAGGGGGAGCGAAGTTATAAGCCGCCCAAAACGTGCTCTTCCTATGGAAACAGCAACTTAACCATAACTACACAGCCACTACTGTGGCTTTGTAATATATATGTATGTATTATGTAAAAAATCATCTCTCTCTCTCTCTCTCTCTCTATACACTTTGTTTCCATGATGTTCCATCTGTTCTCTTACTCCTTCCATCTCTTATTAAACTGAAAGTGTGTTTAACCCATTATATCCCACTGACTACTACGAGGACTCAGTTAGATAGCAGTAGGAATGATATAAGCGCCACTAGGGCATATTCATATAACTGTGGACTTTATTTAGTATATATGGTTTTCTCAATTATTTTGCTTGGTTTAGGAATGTACTGGAGTATATTTTTTATTGTTGGTGACATAAAAGAAGGGGGGAGGGGGAAAACTGATACAAGAAGGGGGAAAACTAATATGGGAAGGGGTAAAACTGATGTGGGAACACAACACATCATCAAACCTCACTACCCTACACACAAATCGCACAGCAGTAGCACCGCAGCCTGGGTCAGTTGTAATTAATGGTAGTGAAAAAGTAATCTATGTACAAGACGATTATTTGTCGACTCCAGCAATGTTTACAGTGCCACAAAGTGACTCACAGACAGCCGAAGAACCTACCTCAAATGTTGAAACTGCATCTATTCTGTCTCCCACTGTCACACGAAATGCCTCCTCCAAACCCCCAATATTGGCAGCTTAGTAGTGATAGCAATGTAAATTCGGAGGCGGGTATTTTTCCTATTTATCACCTACATACTTTGAGTGTACACAGAACCTCGAGTGTTGACAAAAAACGGTACAGAGACGAAAGCAGCAAATACAGCAATACAAATACGATGCATATCATGGGTTGGGGTTGGATAAGGTAGAGTTTCTTTGTCATCTGGAGCAGTCTAACAAGTGGTACTCGGACATGAGCACCACAGGGAGACAGGCCACAAATGGTAGCGGTTATGTGTGTTCACTGATACCTCATGCGTCGGAATGCCTAAGGTTCTGGTGCCACAAGAATCCCCCCTAGTAGAAGCACAATATCTGGTTCATCTCGCACTATTTAGAATCAGGAGCACCTTCCAGGCACACACAGTACAACTGCAACTGCTTTCTCCTGATGAGAAGATATGCAAAAGGAAACCCGAAGGGGCAACATGCTTTAAGGAGCCGTTCCTAGCAATAAAAGGGACAATGTTCGCTGAAATAAATGGCAAGATGCAACAGTAATATGCAAGGCAGAAGCTCTATGTGGCCTATTAGAGAAAAGACTGCAATGGATGGATGACACGTGTGCCCAGATATGGTCCCAACATATCGCAAAGCTAACATGAGTTACAGCCCTCAAAAAGCCAATCAAAATACAGCACGAAGAAAAATATGAACTTTGTTTCCAAGGGGAAGGAAGAGTACCCATGGGTTCCAGTACACCCTGCAAGAGAACCCTCATCATCCCTGACATGCGGAAAGGAACGGCTGCTTTGATGGACCACTACTGGGTGTGTGGCAAACAGGCATACTTGCACCCCCTATCATCATGGAGGGGCTATTATGCTCTGGCAACTATGCACTTTGCACTGTTGGTGATACCGGAGAGCCATGTACAGGGTTAAGGGGTGCCCAACACACAGAAACTGTCACCCAAACCTGCAAATGAAGAGCCCCCATCTACGATATGTTATCCGAAGACAAGGTGCAAGATCAAGTGTTACATAAAAAGGGAGCATCCAACTACCTCTCTAAGACTCGTCTGACCTCTTGGCACAGATCCCTGATGAATCCAAACTTTTCAACTCAGCAGAAATATTTTTTGCATCATTGATCCACACCATCCAATCAAAAACCAAATGCCAAGTGGCTCCAGATAATACATTGGGAGCTGATCCAACTGGCGAATGACACTGAGGAATGGTTCAATGTCATCAAGGTAGAACTACGAGCACTCAGACTAATGACAATGCAAAATAGGTACTTGCTCGACCTACTCACAGCTATGGAGGGCAGTGTTTGCCAAAAAATCGGGGGTGCATGTTGCACTTCATACCTTCTTCAGATGCCGATAATGGGACACTTTCACACGTAATTGCTGCAATGCACGAACTTGAAGTGAGAATGAAAAAAGAAGGTGGTGTCCAGCCTAGTGACTGGTTCAGGATGGCGTTCGACTGGGTACCATTATGGTTCGGGACTGCAATGAAGTTTCTGGTCCCCATCATCACCTTCCTTCTGCTAGTTTTCTGTGTGTGCCAGTTAGGAGTTTGATGCTGTGCAGAAGCAATTCCTGGTAGTGCGATGATGATGGTAACGATAGGCAACAAAAATAGTAATGGGAAAATGCCTCATGATGCTAGGGAGCCCAAGTCCAAACTGGTGAACGTGATGAACCCAAATTCTGCATGGTGGCAATCTATACCACAGGGAATGTAGTGGATAATTACTATCACAGAACCATCAAACAACCCCAAGATCTAGAAAACTATAAGGAGGTGTGGGTCAACCTAGACAGGGATGGGGATTGTATTTACATAACATGCACTCCTGAAGAATATGCATGGTGTGGGGAGAGTTTAAGAAATGTGTGTCCAGCCTGGATGCCAATAAAAGGTACTGCTCCCTGGAATGAGGCAGTAAAGAGGGCAGAGGAACGTAGATGTACTGCGGGAGGGTATTCGTTACTTTAGGAGTAACGAAAGGGGGGAATGTTGGGGGAGAGGTGGTCTTTTACGCCCCTCTTACCATTCCCGCATGGACAGATCTCACTTATGCTAGAGGGGGAGACGTCCCCCCTCTCTCCTATCTGTAGTCTGTATTAATCACCCTCTATTTTACTGATAAAAGGAAAACACATAACCAAGTGTCTTTAGAGCTTAAAGACTCCATCTTGTGGCACACCAGGTTCCATATTTTATTAGACCTGAAAATGATCTTTAGAAATATGTCCCTCCCCTTCCCAGTGCCTCACACAAACAGCCCAGGCCACCCCAGCCTCCTGCCAGCTCCTCACAACTCCTGTTCTCACGGAAGTCCAGCCATTCATTGTTTCAATAATTAGTATCGCCCAGGGAGAAGATGAGCTCACTGCGCTGTGTGAGACCAGAGCAGGCTCCAGCCTAAGAACCCATCCATCTCCACTAACCTGCCTGTGCCCCCCTCGACCTCCACCTTGTCAAACCACCGTCCACTAGGCCCATGCCCCTCTGCTGTTCCAGATACACATCTGACCCCTCACAGTGACCAGATGAGGACACCCACCATAGCCCTAATCTCAGACACCAATATATTCTCCCTAAACATAACAAATGTCTACTCGTATCATGAGGCATCAGGTATATCAAACCCCCCAAAACAGGCACCTTGGTCGGGGGCATTGGGTTTATGGGTACCTGGGTGCAGTGGGTAGAATGCATATATAACTTGTCAGTGAACTCTGAGAAGCACCCCCTTTCATGTCAAAGTGTTATGCATTTGTCTCATGCCCTCAGATCCTGTTATTGTAGATTAGACAGTTAGCAATGTAGCGCTTTACCAACATGACCTTCACCCCACAGAGATGAACCCAGCTGACTCACGTGCTGCGGTATTGACACCCGAGCTACAGCCAATCCAGCGTGGTCACCTCCTATGGATGTATAATGTATCATTATGCCTTACCAATTGTGTTGCAGAGCTTAGTACCTTTAGTATGGCATTACTTGTGACGAGATTTTTACTTATAATGTGCGGCCCCTGTAATGTTTGGCAGAACGCTCTCCGGGAAGCAGAGTTCTCTGCATGCACAATCTATCTTATATTAACTTTGTTCCACTTGCAGTCCATCTCCTGGTCTCATTCCCTAGCAGGGTGTGTCCATTATTTGGGTTTTTGTATATCGTGTTGGGGAGTAGGCGCCTTCATTAGGCACCTCCGGTGCCAACACTGGTAGGTTGATGAACATGAGCTGTTTGTGGGGCAAGTGCACCTAGCGTAGAACTTTTTTCTTTCCATGTAGAGATTTGTGCCTTTTAATTCAGGTAAATACTGTGTTCAGACTTGAACCTGCAGTTATGTTGGCAAATGAACTCTCGCCATTAATTGTAAATGCTACAAGCACTATCATCATGTCAATAGCCAATCTATCAGGTAAATTGTATTTGTATTTTTGTATTTTATTAGGATTTATATAGTGCTTAAAACCAAAGCGCTTTACATGAGGACAAAAGAATACATAACAAGCATTAGCAACAATGAAACAAGTATCAGCAAACAGTACTTAGAACAATTTACATGAACAGTAAGGTATTACATGACTGGAATGGGACCGAAGTGGGGGCGGTAGTAAAAATGTAGGAAGCGAAGTGGGACCAACGTGAAAGAGATAACTCAGGTATTATGATGGAGATTGGAGGAGGTAAGACTTGAGAGAAGTGCAGAAGGTGGAGTAGGAGGAGATGGAGCGTATGGTGAGGGGAAGACGGTTCCAGTGGAAAGGGGCGAGAAGTTGAAAAGATCTGAGGCGGGATGAGGCACAGGGCAGGGGAGGAGAGGTGAGAAGGAAGAGATCAGCAGAATGAAGTGGACGAAAATGTCATGCGATCATTCCAGCCACCTGCTTCTCACCCTGCTAAACCTTGCCCTATACTTCCTACCCCACATGCAGCGCTCCCACACACACACTTACCTGCGCTTTCCATCCTGGGTTCTGTACCCACTTTCGTGTCTCCCCACAGGATGGTGGAATACTCGTCCCGGTCCGTGATGCCGCTGTCTGATGGGTGCTGCCATGTTCTCCTCACCACGCATGTCTTGTAGCCCAGCTTCTGGGGTCCGCACATGCGTGGTTTGGCAGAATCTGTACTGGTTGCAAAAAGATGCCAATCAAGCCATCAAGAGCCTCACTCCCATGCTGAACCATGCTCCAGCAGTTACCTAAGTTGCTGCTCTGTTTCCTGCTTTTGCCTGCCTTGCTCCCTTTGGCCTCCTCCCTGTCCTGCCTATTCCTCCGTTTGCCTGTGTCCCGTGTTGGGTTCTCCGTTCTGCTCTGATAGCCCTTCCTGTTTTTCTCCTTCCTGCTTCGTCCCTGTCTATTTGGATCCTCCTTATCTGCCTCTGTGCCATTCTGCACCTGTTTTTGCCACTCACCTGGAACCACCATCTGCCTGCTCCTGTTTTCCACCCTCAGGATGTCTCTGGAAACAGATACAGCCAAACCAATGCTGTGTCTCCTGTGTCTGTGTTTGCACTGTCATTACGCAATGAAAATACAGGAGAGGCATTTACGTGGTGTGTGGAATCGGGGTGACAACACCAGATCGCCGCTTTACTGAAGTGTGTCAAGTCGGTTGCTCGCATTGCACAAGACCACACACTTTGCAGCCCTGCCACAATGGATGAATGTGCAAGACCTGGTACGCAGGATCAGTGGGATGCTGTTCTTGACTGAATAAAATACCTCAAGCCTCCCAATATAGAGGCAGCGTTGCAGCAAGAAAACACCACACAAATCATCAAACAAGGGGCCATAGGCTCCTTCACTGAAAGCGTGGTCCCCCAGGCTTCTTCTATGAAGTACGCCATGGACCCCCGCAGGCTGACAGAGTTTTGTCACCATTGCCATATCCACTTTCTTTACCGTCCGTCACATATTAAACAGGACAAGGTAAAGACTGGCTACTTTTCAGTGGTCGAAATTCAGATTCAAGAAGAAGGAGCTGAAAGTAGATCCTGGATGTCGAGGATTTTCCTCTGAGCAGGAGTTATTCACCTAATGCAGGAGCTGTTAAAGTCCCATAAGTGTTTTCTGAGGATAGCATACACATTAAGAATTAGTTGGGGGGGAAAAGAAAGATCTGCAGAAGATCAAAGGATTCTCAGAGAAAAAAGCTTTACTCTGGATTGCCTGAAAAAGTTTGGAACTTGCTTTTATGTACAATCTGTGATAAGCAGCCGAAAATGCATGACCACACTCTTGCACTTTGTTTACTCTTATGCCAGCCTCTGTCTTTTTCTCTCTATTGCTAACCCTCACCTGGTCATTATTTATGACTGCCGCTACACCCATGATTCTGTCACTAGATCACTGTTCCTGTTGCTACACCTGTTGCTTTTGCCATACCATCACTGACTGACACGTTTCCTTCTGCTGCTGCCTCTTTTTCTGCTACCACCTTGTTCTCTCGTCTGCTGCTGCCTCCTATATCTACTCTACCCTACGAAGGTATAGGGTACGGTTTTAAAAGTAACTCTGGTTGTGCCTTTGGTTAAGACTGGAAAATGTGTTTATGGTGCGGGAGTTTAATATACGAGATCCAAGATGTTTGCTACACACACTACAGGACTCAAGCCAAAGTCTATCACAGGGGCCATTCAATCATATTTTAAAGGACCCCAGGAGGATGAATGGTTGAGTTATACAGGCTATGATTCCAACCTGAGACGATTCATTATAGAGACATCAAACCTCTGCATCGGGAGCAGTAACCCACTATCAAATTTCACTAACAAAAGATGTGCAAATTGGTTGATATCTCAGCGTGGTGCTGCGGAGAAATGCACAGGCGTAGCCCTAACATAAAGATCCTGGTCATACTTCACATTTCTATTGACAAGCATTAGACTTAATGCGTATTATGGAGAGTCACATAAGGAAAAAAGTTATTTTTGTCTACGTGTGTTTTACACCTGCTGGAATGTTTTTCAGAAAGGAACACCCCTCTTAACAAAATGACAAAAGTTAGTCGACTTCATCAATAACCAATCATTTAATGTTGCAGTGCAAGGTCTCATTAAGTGAACTGTCGAGTTGTAATTGCAGGCATAGTTTGTAACTAGTTTGTAATTGGCATTATCTGTACCACAGCACATTCAAATAATGTAAAAGTCAATGGGCCTCATTACGAGTCTGGCGGTAGCAGTGTCGGAATAACCGGCAGGCTACCGCCGGACCCGGAATTAATTTCCGCCTCCGGACTTGCCGGATTTACCGGGGCATTACAGCCTCGGTGGTCCGGTAATTCTGGAGGCAGAATAACGTTAGTCCCCATTCCCATGGAGTCCCATAGGACACCAGGGGAATGGGGACCATGGAAACACTGGCACCCTAATTAATGGTGGCAGTGTTTCCATGTCCGTCTGCAGGCGGGTGGCGTTACTCCCGCCAGGTCCGACCTGGCGGGAGTGACACCACCAGCCTGCAGTACTCTTAAACTGCCTGTCCGGAGACAACGATGACGGCAGGTTTACCGCCACCATTGTTTCCAGACCGCCAGGGTCATAATGAGGTGTAAGTAGAGAGACTTGCAAGCAAAACCTACATTAGTACTTTTTAAACTCTGTATTCTCCCCTTATTGCTATAGTCCACTCAAACTTCAAGAAAGAAATACAATAGGGCTTCCTGCAGTACATACTTGGATTACATTGTGTAACATTTGTTCATAATATAATTTTACAGCCTTTAGGTGTTGCAAGAAAATATGTTATAAGGTCTTCTAATAGAACGGCTTAAAAAAATATCCATGCTGTCATTGCTTTCCTGTAAGAAAAGGAGTGACAATGACTCAGCTTTCTTTCAAAGGCAGGCTGATGGGAACACATTTAAAATTGTACACATGTTTTAAATGCTATAAAGGAAAGTGTCACTTGTGCACCAGCTGTTCTACAATTTATATATTTTCTTCGTGTGTGATGCTTTTAAGGAATGGTTCTGGTGGCACACTTGCTTTGTTTAGGTTAGAAGTAACCTTTGTTTTAGCTCATGAGTGAGGCTGACGGGGGGATATATATATGTTACCAGGAGGCTAATTCAGCAGTAGCTAAAACAAGCACCTGCCTTGGACTTTCAAAGTGATTACCAGGAGCACTCTTATCTCTGCCAGGAGCTAAATAGTGCTCAGTGTCTCTCACTTTCGGACCCTGATAATCTTACTGGCAAAGCTTTACCGTCGGCTACCCCTTTTGTGTCCGCCAACAGTCCCATGT
The DNA here is from genome assembly GCF_040938575.1 of Ambystoma mexicanum. Lineage (NCBI taxonomy): Eukaryota > Metazoa > Chordata > Amphibia > Caudata > Ambystomatidae > Ambystoma > Ambystoma mexicanum. Next base: position 799,302,843 of record NC_090924.1, on the reverse strand, counting down.
TGGAAAACGTTGATTTCGAGAATGCATTAATGGAGGTGTTCCTATCTCCCAATCTGGTATCCTCTGCCCAGAACCAGTTGATGGACATACGCCAGGGCTCCATGGACCTGGTTAACTACCCTAGCCATTTATGCCAGTTAGCAGTGGAGGCTCAATGCCCTCAGGTGACCCAGAAAACCTTGGTTTGACGTGGGTTATGGGAAGAAGTACACATACCAGAACCGGATACCCTGCAAGCATTAATAGAACAGGCCCTTTGCATTGACCATAGTCTTGCGTAAAGAAAGAGTGAAGGCAAAAGAGCAGAACAGTTCTCATTGTCTCACACTACAATGATGACAGCAGTATCTACTGTTCCTGGAGACACCACGCCTGAACCAATGCAGTTAGGGGTTATGCGCGGGCCCCTATCTGAAATAGAATGAACACAGCAAAATCGCCTGTGTATGTACAATGGGGTCACAGGACATTACCTTGGGTACTGCCCTCTGAGACCACCAAAACTGATGGAAAGCTAGCAGGCCTGTTGTCACCCCAGCCCTCTGGAAAGAAGAACCAATGTCAGTTGCTCGTTTGCTTGTCCTGAAGTTACTCCTGATGTGGAACTCCAAATCATTGTCCTCGGTGCCCATAGTTGACTCGGGGGGCCTCTGGGAACTATATAGATCGCATTGTGACAGACAAAGCATCTATTCCATTCCTTACCAAGGAAATGGCTACACCCGTGGAAGTCATAGATGGGACCCTTTTGGCTTCTGGCCCCATCAGGCAACATACTGCCCCTTTACTCTTGCAAATCACCGGCCACCAAGAAGTCATTGCTTTCAACGTGATTCAATCACCTTCTTAACCTGTTGTGCTGGGGCTTCCATGGCTAACCCGGCATAACCCATACGTCATATGGGAGATGCGTACTGTCGTCTTTTGCTCAACCCTGTGTACCTGAGTTTGCTCTAACCCGGTTGTTGAATCTGTTCTGTCTAGTATGGCTCATCCCATGTAACCATGCATATTTGTTCTCTTTCTATGATACCCAAAGACTACCAGGATCCGCCTGTTGTCTTTGCTGAACCTGAAGCAATACCATTACATCCTCTGAGTCCATACGACAGTGAAATCAACCTCTTTCCTGAAAAACAGATACCTCATGGGCATGTCTATTCTTTGACAGCACATGAAAGGGAAGTCCTAAAGGAATAGATCCAGGAAATTCTTGAGAATGGCTACATCTGTTCTTTGTCCCTAAGAAGGAGGGTATCCTAAGGCCTTGTGTGGACTATTGTGAAATAAATGAGATAACAAGATACAAATGATACCCTTTGTCTTCGATACGTGACATCATGGAGTCTTTGCAGCGTGCACTTGTTTTCACAAAACTTGATATAAGAGAAGAGCTTACCACCTTGTCAAGGAGGGAGACGGCCTTCAAATCACCATTGGGGTATTTCGAATATCAGGTTATGCCCTTCAGCCGGTGCAATGTCACAGCCATCTTCCAATGCTTTATGGACCATGTTTTCTCAGACTTGATTGGGTTGGTAGTCTTGGTGTATCTCAATGGTATCCTCATTTTCTCCCCTATACTATCAGCACATACGCCATGTTCGCAGTGTCCTTCAGCGTTTGATTGACCATCTGTTATACTCTAAGGCAGAAAAGGGCCAATTCCACCAGTCACAGATTGACTTTTTGGGATACCGAATAAACCAAGAAGGACTGCAGATGGACCCGAAAAAGATCCAGGCAATAGTCAACTGGAAGAGCCCCCATGACATCAAGGCCACCCAATGGTTTTTGGGTTTTGTTAATTATTACAGATGATTTATGCCAGGATTTGCCCATTTTACCTTTAGCTTTACTCGTCTACTGAGCACTAAGAATAAATTCCTATGGGACACTCAAGCAGAACAGTCTTTTCAATCTCAGGCAATCCTTTTCTTCAGCCCCCATTCTGCGTCATACTGATGACACTCTGCCCTTTATCGTGGAGGCGGATGCCTCACATGGACCCATAGGGGCTGTCCTCATTCAATTGCCACCAATCAAGAACATCCAGTGGCATCTTATTCCAGTAAGCTAACCGGTTGTGAACAAAACTATGCAGTAATCAAAAAAGAACTGCTGGCCATTTAGTGAATGCACCATCATCTGCAAGGTGGGCTATTTCTTGGGGAAGTTAGAACCGACCATAGGAACTTAAAATATCTATGATCCGTGCAATGCAGACCAGATTGGCCCTTTTCTTTTTGCATTATGACTTCCATTTCTCATACATTTCGGGAACACAGAACAAGGGGGCTGGTGGTTTAGCCATATATTTGGAAGATACACCTGGTGATAATCGCACAACTTTTATATTGGACGTATCTAAGCACTTCTTGGGGGCTGTGATGTTATCGCCATCGAATAAGCCAAAACCTGGCTCTTGATCCAGCAGTAGCTGATCTAGTCGGAACACTGGCTATCAGGACTCATCTTCCATTTTGGCAAGATATACGTGCCCACTGATAATCTTCTTACTGCTATAATGGACAGTTTTTATGACTCCTGGGTGGGTGGCCACTGTGGTAAAAAGGCTTCATTGGAGTTAATTGCCAGCCAGTTCTGGTGGCCCAAAATGGCCCAACACATACAATACACCAAAACCAGTAGAAACAGACCTGTTGGATTGCTGCAGCCATTGGAACAACCTCCCTATCCCTGACAGACAATATCCACAGATTATGTAGCGGAATTACCTAATCAAATGGATATAACTGCATTATGGTTGTGGTCAATTGTTTTAGTAAATTTTCCCAAATTCATTCCTCCGCCTAAACTGCCTAAAGTGGCCCTCATGGCACTGACCTTCCTGCATGAAATATATTGACTACACAGTCTTCTGGGGAAGATCCTCTCTGATAGGGGGTCCCAGTATATATCACGGTTCTGGAAGACACTTTGTCAACATATGAAAATACATTGTGCCCTAAGTTCTATTTACCACCCACAGACAAATGCCAGAAGGAGTGCACAAATCAAACCTCGGAGCAGTACCTATGCTGCTATGCCAAGACAATTGGAACTGGGCTGGACAACTAGATGTGCCTCAGGTGGCGTATAACCATACTGTCCATACTGCTACCAGACGTAGCCCTTTTCTGAGTATATATGGTCAGAATCCTAATATGCTACCCATGGACAGCCCCCGACCAGTATGGTTCCCACAGTAGATGAAATGCTGCTGCAAATTCAAGAACAACACCGTTTAGCAGAGTCCACACTTTCTCGCAATAACCAAACCATTAAGCAGCAGGCTGACAGATGTAGAACCCCTGGGGCTGATCTTCAGGTAGGAGACTAGGTCTTTCCTCAAAATATCTGCCTCTCATAATTTATCCACCAAGCTGGCAACCTGTTTCCTGTGTCCATTTCCCATCACACACTATGTAAGCCTTGTTTCCTTTCATCACCAGCTGCCTCCTTGGTGTGTTCACCTTGTTTTTGAAGTCTCTCTATTAAAAACCTATCTGCCTGATCCATATGGGTGAAATCCTCCTCCGCCTCATCCTGTCATGCGCAGTGCACGGAATACATAGTACATGACAGATGCGACCCACATAACAAACTCGGTCACTTGCATTTTCTGGTGGATTGGCAGGAGAATGCAGCATGTGACCACTCTTGGGAGCCTGTTTTGTTTGTTCAAGCCCCTCGTCTGGGGTGCGAATTCTACCAGCGGTTTCCTTGGAAACCTGTTGCCAGTGGGCTCCCTGGGAAGTGGTATGGTGTCATGTGCCCACGGCAGCCACATGCTGCTCACACTGCTAAACCTCACATTATACTCCCTACCCCACATGCAGCGCTCTGACACACTTACCTGTGCTTTCCATCCTGGCATCTGTACCCACTTTGGCGTCACCCGATAGGACGGCAGAATACACATCCCACCTGGGTTGCCGCCATCTGATAAGCACCGCCATGTTCATGTTGCCCAGATTCCAGGTTTCATGCATGCCCAGTTCGCGGAATCTGTACTGGTTGGCAAAAGATGCCAATCAAGCCATCAAGAGCCTCACTCCTGTGGTTGGGGTGTATTTAAACTCCTTATTGCTGAACCACAACATGTCCTATTGCACCCCAGCAGCTACCTAAATTGCTACCTCTCTTGTTCACCACATTTACCTGCTCTGCTCCCTTTAGCATGTGTCCTCCAGTTGACTCTCAGTTCAGCCTTGATCCGCCTTCCTGTTGTTCTCCTTCCTGGTTCATCCCTGTCTATTTGGACCCCTCTAATATGGTTCTGTGCCTAGTCTGCTCCTGCTTACCTCTTCTGGAACTTGTGGCCAGCTTGCTTTTTCCACTGGGCTGGAACCACCATCTGCCTGCTCCTGTTTAAAGTGGAGTAACTTTGTTGAAAATGCTGGGGGGGACATGACATCTAAAGGGAAGGGAACCCTGCAAAATAAGGGGGACAACATGGTGTGCCATGAAAGTTGGGGGGGGAGAACAAACATCCTTGTCTCCGCCTAAAATTACACCAATGCCTTTTTGCCACATTTAGCACATCTCTGGAATCAAATACAGCCAAACCAACGATGATCCTCCCCTGTCAGTGTTTGCATTGTCCCTACACTACAAAAATATAGGGCCTGTGATCAATCCTGCGAAACCATCACTGATCTCCAACCAGTGGCATAATACAACATTTGGGGGCCCCCTGCAAGCCATGCTGAGGGCCCCCCCTCCAACTCTGCAACACATCATAGGTTGCACCATACTCTGGGCCCGTTTAGATTAACAGGCTTGTGCAATATGCTCAAACGTGCTGCGGAAGGGGTATGACACACACTGCACTAGAAGAAAGATATACATATGTGTTTTAATGCAATATACAGTATACTTTCTGAGATAAATTGGCTAAAAAGCTAGAGTGTTTTCAAATGTTTTGTAGGGTAAACCCAATCCAATACATGCAAGTCACCAACCCTGAACAGGAACATTAATGCTTTGCTAATAAAAATGCCATGCCACAATGAAAACATGTCCAACTGGCTGCACAATGTAGACCAGTGTAGACAGGTAATAACATTACAGTAAAGCATTCCAGGCTACATTTAGATATACCTAGACTGGTTGCACCAAAATGCCAGTAGAAGCAATAACACTCATCAAGAAGAGAACACACATTCAAGTCTGCGTCTCTTTGGCCTCTAACAACACGGTCAAACTGCAAGGAACTGGCCAATCCTGTTGCGGTCTCTACCTCTCCTATTCCCTCCCAGGCCCTCTGTTCAGCTTTGGGCCTTCACTTTTCTGCTAGAACTCAGGACATCCTGTCCTCCATCTCCTCTTCCTCTCCCTCTTTCTCTCTCGGCCACCCTTTGGCCATCTCTCCCTCTACTCCTCCTTTCTCCTCTTTCCCTCTGACAACACCTGAGATGGTTTCTAGACAAGTCAGATCTAGAAAAGTGTCATCCAAACAGGTGCTCCCCTGCTCCTTCAGAACCATGAAGCACCATATTGACACCATCGCTCAAGCCCAATTTCTGTAATCACTATTTCACCACTGGAACATTCCCCTCTCTCCTTAAGCAATCCCTTGTACACCCACTCCTCAAGAAGCCATCCGATGATCCTACCTGCCTGGCAAACTATCACCCAATATCCATCACCCCTTTCCTGGGCAAACTCTTGGAAAAGCTGGCCATCTCCCAGCTTACTCTCCACACTGTACCTGCTGGTTGTCTCCATGACCATCTTTCTGGCTTTAGAGCTGCCACAGGCACGGAAACTGCTTTCCTGAACACCCATGAAGGTCTGCTCTCTAACCTTGATTCCAGAATTCCTTCTGTTCTCATCCTCCTTGATCTTTCCTCTGCTTTCGACACAGTCAACCACGCCATCCTGATCCATCGAATTTGTGAGAACCTGGGCATCACATATCAGGCCCTGGTGTGGCTGACCTCCTTCCTCTTGGACTGCCCTCCCAGTCGAACTTGGTCCCTTTATCTCCAACACATCTCTTTCTACGTGTGGCGTTCCTCAAGGCTCTATCCTCTCAACCTGGTTTTTCAATTTCTACTTGGCCCCTTTGGCCCACCTGATCTCCACCTTCTCTAATTTACAGTGTTATGCAGATGACACTGAGCTTTCCTTCAGGCTCCCCTCAGCCTCCTCTCCTCTCTCACTCATTCCTGACTGTCTATCCGCAATTAAGGATTGGTGCATCTCCAACAATCTCTTCCTTAATGCCAGTAAGATGGAGATCCTTCTCATTGGGACTCCTGCCCCTGCTTTCCCTCTCTCTCTCTCTGGCTGCCCGTCTTAAGCCCTCTTCCTTCACCTTCCTACGACGCAACAAACCTTGGTGTCATCTTCGAATCCACTCTAGCTTTCTCTCCTCACATCTCGGATGTCGCCAAGAAGTCCCACTGCCAGCTGTACCTCCTCAAAGGGACTCTTCCCTTTCTCACTTTCGTCCAGAAGCTCACTGTCTGCAGAGCCCTGGTTTTCTCTAGACTGGACTACTGCATCAGCCTCTTTTTCAATTTGCCTTCCTCTAATCTCCGCCCTCTGAAACTAATTTAGAACAGGATTGCAAGACTTATCCTTGGCCTCAAGCCCAAGGAGCGTATCTCTCCAGCCCTGAAATCTCTCCACTGGCTTACGGTGGCTCCAAATATCAAGTTCCAGACCCTTTACATTGTCCACAAGGCTTTCCTGGACGGGTGCCCACACTACATCCACTACACTTCCAAAATACCTTCTTTCTCAAGCCCTTCGCTCAGCTACCTCCTACTCTCTAAGGGTTAGATACTTCTCTAGGTGCCTCCCTGCCCCTCTCAAACCTGAACCAGACCACCTGAAGTTCCGGATGCAGCTTAAACTTTCCTCTTCTCCTCTGCTTTCTTTCTCTCCCTCCCCTGCTGACCTTCCTGTCTGCTGTACCAACTGGTTGCTTGGCTACCCTCAGAGTCTCACTGAGTCTAGGCTATTTCTTGATCAGTCACCCTTGCACTGCCTCCAGGCCTACTACACACTTAGGGGCTGTAACTGTAACCCTACAGTCCCTTGTTCTCCTTCCACTACCCAGAGGTCTGCTGCCCTGGCTGCACTTACTCAGAGCATTGCTGCCCTGTTTTCCCCTCCATTTCCCTTGCACATCCTACCTCCCTTTACCCTTTCACTTCTCATTCTCACAGTTGCATGATCTGAATGACACAAGGCCTAGTAATTTAATTTAATAATAATAATTTCGCATCTATATAGCACTACGAACCCTCAGGTATCTGAGCGATGCTTATTATTACTCACGGTGTGTGGTGCTCATTTATCGACCTCAGAAGGATGAAAGGCTGAGTTTGGCCCTGCCGGGATTCGAACCTGCGTTAGCAAGCTCTGCACAGATGTAAAAGTGAGCGCACTACTCGCTGTGCCACTTGACCGGCATAGTGAGATAATTTATCTTGTCCTCCATCTGTCTTTCCTTTCTTGTCTTGTCGCGCCTAGAAACACTTGTGTACAGGCACGTTATAAATGACTTATCATATAATATCATATCATTTCATCACAGATGCCCAGATAAATATACAATGCCGCAGCCAGACTAGCAGCACCCATATGCCAGTCTAGCCAGGTAATTACACTTAGCAGGACTGCTTTATCAGAAATTCCCAGTTAAAAAAAAAAGTCATACCAAACTGAGGAATAACCAGACTGGCTGCACCAAAATACCTCTCAAGCCGCTAATACCACATATCATTCCTGCTTAGTTTGGACTTGGATGACCATTATGTTTTATCACACAATCCTGCCCCCCACACATCCCCTCCCCCTCCAGCCCTCTATCCAAACCTCCAAAATCAGCTCCTTGGCCCAGAATTACCTCCACATCCCCCTTCCCTGTCCCAGTGCTTAGGTATGAGGCTCCTTCCCTCCTAGGTAAGTACTGGTATGAGGAAGAGTGGGCCTAGGAGTAATGAAGATTACAGGTAGCTACGTCAGGCATTACCTCCATGTACCTCTTCCTCATCCCAATATTTGTATATGAGACAGAGTGCCTCATACACAAATAAAGTGACGAGGAAGAATAGGGTTAGGACTAAGGAAGATTACCGATAAGTAATCAAGGCATTAAACAAAAGTAGCGATGCAACACCATTGAGCTGACGTGGCTTCAGCACCCCCCACTGACATTTTAGGCTATTTTGTCTTGACCTGTCTGACCTACAGAGCAGTTGCTGGACAGAACAGGACACAGATGTTAAACAGCACCTGGGTTTTGCTGTTAACAAGGACCAGCAATTACTAATGTAAAGCATTTAACTGTTAGTACCTGCATTCAAATGCCAAATTATTTAGGCAATTGAAGTCGTGATGTGGGTTAAGTACTTGCATGCCAAGGGAGTGATTGGGAGGGTAGAGAGAGAACAGGAGACCGCTCATTCTCACAGCAGTCCATATGTGGGTGCTTTCAGACTTAAATGCTTAATGAAGTTAGATGCCCCCATACAAATAGGTTTGGCCCTCCGCCCTTGAAGTTAGCACATCTCCCAACATTTGAAGGATTAGCCCCCTGAAATGTAGGTTTTGTTGCGCCCCTGAACACAAGCACACACACCATTCACCATATACACACACGCATATCAAGTCATCCATACATTTAAGTGTGCACTCTTTCACCATACACTCACACAGGCAGCCAGCCGCCACACATTTAAGTGTGCACCCTTTCACTGTAAATGCACACCCAGCCACCCATACATTTGTGTGCACCCTTCCACCATACATTCACAAAGGCAGCTTCTTATACATTTAAGTGTGCACACTTTCACCATACACTCACACACACACATGGGGCTGAGGGGAGCCCTATCACTTAAAAAAGAAATTGTTTATTTTTGAAGTCACCCTGACTTCATAAAAAATTATTTCTGTTAAGGACCTAACCAATGTTCCTTCTAAGCTGTGCGCATGTGCGCTTGCCCAGCTTCCTTCTGGGTGCTGCTCAGAAGAATATTAGCAGCCCACACAGCCAATTCCCACCTATTCTAAAAGATTTAACAAGGCACACACCATAGCAGGTACCCAACATTTGGTTTCTCTCAAAATAAATCTAAATTATACTAACTAGTCTTGATATTTTGGTCTAGCCTATTTACATTGCCCAACTATGCAGGCTTGACCTTAAAAACCTAAACATATAATACACCCACAAGTGGTTAAAAAGTTATATGAAAATGTGGCTCCATGAACAGAAAATACAACTAAGATATGCCTGCACACATTAACCAAATTATCTTCCCTCCCCACCCACAAATCCTATACTGCAGTCTACCAGACTTATACCATATGACTGGAACCTCCACTGTAGACCACATTCAGATATTGTCAGACAACATTGACTCTGCCTTGCTTGGCTCTGCGAAAGGTTACCAGACTAGTACCTACATAATGCTATAAAGGAAAGTGTCACTTGTGCACCAGCTGTTCTACAATTTATATATTTTCTTCATGTGTGATGCTTACCACCTTGTCAAGGAGGGAGACGGCCTTCAAATCACCATTGGGGTATTTCGAATATCAGGTTATGCCCTTCAGCCGGTGCAATGTCACAGCCATCTTCCAATGCTTTATGGACCATGTTTTCTCAGACTTGATTGGGTTGGTAGTCTGGGTGTATCTCAATGGTATCCTCATTTTCTCCCCTATACTATCAGCACATACGCCATGTTCGCAGTGTCCTTCAGCGTTTGATTGACCATCTGTTATACTCTAAGGCAGAAAAGGGCCAATTCCACCAGTCACAGATTGACATTTTGGGATACCGAATAAACCAAGAAGGACTGCAGATGGACCCGAAAAAGATCCAGGCAATAGTCAACTGGAAGAGCCCCCATGACATCAAGGCCACCCAATGGTTTTTGGGTTTTGTTAATTATTACAGATGATTTATGCCAGGATTTGCCCATTTTACCTTTAGCTTTACTCGTCTACTGAGCACTAAGAATAAATTCCTATGGGACACTCAAGCAGAACAGTCTTTTCAATCTCAGGCAATCCTTTTCTTCAGCCCCCATTCTGCGTCATACTGATGACACTCTGCCCTTTATCGTGGAGGCGGATGCCTCACATGGACCCATAGGGGCTGTCCTCATTCAATTGCCACCAATCAAGAACATCCAGTGGCATCTTATTCCAGTAAGCTAACCGGTTGTGAACAAAACTATGCAGTAATCAAAAAAGAACTGCTGGCCATTTAGTGAATGCACCATCATCTGCAAGGTGGGCTATTTCTTGGGGAAGTTAGAACCGACCATAGGAACTTAAAATATCTATGATCCGTGCAATGCGGACCAGATGGGCCCTTTTCTTTTTGCATTATGACTTCCATTTCTCATACATTTCGGGAACACAGAACAAGGGGGCTGGTGGTTTAGCCATATATTTGGAAGATACACCTGGTGATAATCGCACAACTTTTATATTGGACGTATCTAAGCACTTCTTGGGGGCTGTGATGTTATCGCCATCGAATAAGCCAAAACCTGGCTCTTGATCCAGCAGTAGCTGATCTAGTCGGAACATTGGCTATCAGGACTCATCTTCCATTTTGGCAAGATATACGTGCCCACTGATAATCTTCTTACTGCTATAATGGACAGTTTTTATGACTCCTGGGTGGGTGGCCACTGTGGTAAAAAGGCTTCATTGGAGTTAATTGCCAGCCAGTTCTGGTGGCCCAAAATGGCCCAACACATACAATACACCAAAACCAGTAGAAACAGACCTGTTGGATTGCTGCAGCCATTGGAACAACCTCCCTATCCCTGACAGACAATATCCACAGATTATGTAGCGGAATTACCTAATCAAATGGATATAACTGCATAATGGTTGTGGTCAATTGTTTTAGTAAATTTTCCCAAATTCATTCCTCCGCCTAAACTGCCTAAAGTGGCCCTCATGGCACTGACCTTCCTGCATGAAATATATTGACTACACAGTCTTCTGGGGAAGATCCTCTCTGATAGGGGGTCCCAGTATATATCACGGTTCTGGAAGACACTTTGTCAACATTTGAAAATACATTGTGCCCTAAGTTCTATTTACCACCCACAGACAAATGCCAGAAGGAGTGCACAAATCAAACCTCGGAGCAGTACCTATGCTGCTATGCCAAGACAATTGGAACTGGGCTGGACAACTAGATGTGCCTCAGGTGGCGTATAACCATACTGTCCATACTGCTACCAGACGTAGCCCTTTTCTGAGTATATATGGTCAGAATCCTAATATGCTACCCATGGACAGCCCCCGACCAGTATGGTTCCCACAGTAGATGAAATGCTGCTGCAAATTCAAGAACAACACCGTTTAGCAGAGTCCACACTTTCTCGTAATAACCAAACCATTAAGCAGCAGGCTGACAGATGTAGAACCCCTGGGGCTGATCTTCAGGTAGGAGACTAGGTCTTTCCTCAAAAAATCTGCCTCTCATAATTTATCCACCAAGCTGGCAACCTGTTTCCTGTGTCCATTTCCCATCACACACTATGTAAGCCTTGTTTCCTTTCATCACCAGCTGCCTCCTTGGTGTGTTCACCTTGTTTTTGAAGTCTCTCTATTAAAAACCTATCTGCCTGATCCATATGGGTGAAATCCTCCTCCGCCTCATCCTGTCATGCGCAGCGCACGGAATACATAGTACATGACAGATGCGACCCACATAACAAACTCGATCACTTGCATTTTCTGGTGGATTGGCAGGAGAATGCAGCATGTGACCACTCTTGGGAGCCTGTTTTGTTTGTTCAAGCCCCTCGTCTGGGGTGCGAATTCTACCAGCGGTTTCCTTGGAAACCTGTTGCCAGTGGGCTCCCTGGGAAGTGGTATGGTGTCATGTGCCCACGGCAGCCACATGCTGCTCACACTGCTAAACCTCCCATTATACTCCCTACCCCACATGCAGCGCTCTGACACACTTACCTGTGCTTTCCATCCTGGCATCTGTACCCACTTTGGCGTCACCCGATAGGACGGCAGAATACACATCCCACCTGGGTTGCCGCCATCTGATAAGCACCGCCATGTTCATGTTGCCCAGATTCCAGGTTTCATGCATGCCCAGTTCGCGGAATCTGTACTGGTTGGCAAAAGATGCCAATCAAGCCATCAAGAGCCTCACTCCTGTGGTTGGGGTGTATTTAAACTCCTTATTGCTGAACCACAACATGTCCTATTGCACCCCAGCAGCTACCTAAATTGCTACCTCTCTTGTTCACCACATTTACCTGCTCTGCTCCCTTTAGCATGTGTCCTCCAGTTGACTCTCAGTTCAGCCTTGATCCGCCTTCCTGTTGTTCTCCTTCCTGGTTCATCCCTGTCTATTTGGACCCCTCTAATATGGTTCTGTGCCTAGTCTGCTCCTGCTTACCTCTTCTGGAACTTGTGGCCAGCTTGCTTTTTCCACTGGGCTGGAACCACCATCTGCCTGCTCCTGTTTAAAGTGGAGTAACTTTGTTGAAAATGCTGGGGGGGACATGACATCTAAAGGGAAGGGAACCCTGCAAAATAAGGGGGACAACATGGTGTGCCATGAAAGTTGGGGGGGGAGGACAAACATCCTTGTCTCCGCCTAAAATTACACCAATGCCTTTTTGCCACATTTAGCACATCTCTGGAATCAAATACAGCCAAACCAACGATGATCCTCCCCTGTCAGTGTTTGCATTGTCCCTACACTACAAAAATATAGGGCCTGTGATCAATCCTGCGAAACCATCACTGATCTCCAACCAGTGGCATAATACAACATTTGGGGGCCCCCTGCAAGCCATGCTGAGGGCCCCCCCTCCAACTCTGCAACACATCATAGGTTGCACCATACTCTGGGCCCGTTTAGATTAACAGGCTTGTGCAATATGCTCAAACGTGCTGCGGAAGGGGTATGACACACACTGCACTAGAAGAAAGATATACATATGTGTTTTAATGCAATATACAGTATACTTTCTGAGATAAATTGGCTAAAAAGCTAGAGTGTTTTCAAATGTTTTGTAGGGTAAACCCAATCCAATACATGCAAGTCACCAACCCTGAACAGGAACATTAATGCTTTGCTAATAAAAATGCCATGCCACAATGAAAACATGTCCAACTGGCTGCACAATGTAGACCAGTGTAGACAGGTAATAACATTACAGTAAAGCATTCCAGGCTACATTTAGATATACCTAGACTGGTTGCACCAAAATGCCAGTAGAAGCAATAACACTCATCAAGAAGAGAACAGTCCCGGGAGGATAGCTCAGCGTCAGCGTGCGCGTCTTGGAAGCAAGACGACACGAAGCAACAACAGGTTCGATTCCCGGGTCCGCGCTTAGCAACCTCTGGGTGTTTAAGCGCGTTATAAATAGTAACGAAGACAAAAAAACACAATTACGCAACTAGAAAAAAAAAACAATTCCTGTAACAGCGCCTCGATGCCTGCGGGCTGTGTGAGCGCTTTATAAATGTAAAATAAAAAAAAAAAAAAAAAAAAAAACACACATTCAAGTCTGCGTCTCTTTGGCCTCTAACAACACGGTCAAACTGCAAGGAACTGGCCAATCCTGTTGCGGTCTCTACCTCTCCTATTCCCTCCCAGGCCCTCTGTTCAGCTTTGGGCCTTCACTTTTCTGCTAGAACTCAGGACATCCTGTCCTCCATCTCCTCTTCCTCTCCCTCTTTCTCTCTCGGCCACCCTTTGGCCATCTCTCCCTCTACTCCTCCTTTCTCCTCTTTCCCTCTGACAACACCTGAGATGGTTTCTAGACAAGTCAGATCTAGAAAAGTGTCATCCAAACAGGTGCTCCCCTGCTCCTTCAGAACCATGAAGCACCATATTGACACCATCGCTCAAGCCCAATTTCTGTAATCACTATTTCACCACTGGAACATTCCCCTCTCTCCTTAAGCAATCCCTTGTACACCCACTCCTCAAGAAGCCATCCGATGATCCTACCTGCCTGGCAAACTATCACCCAATATCCATCACCCCTTTCCTGGGCAAACTCTTGGAAAAGCTGGCCATCTCCCAGCTTACTCTCCACACTGTACCTGCTGGTTGTCTCCATGACCATCATTCTGGCTTTAGAGCTGCCACAGGCACGGAAACTGCTTTCCTGAACACCCATGAAGGTCTGCTCTCTAACCTTGATTCCAGAATTCCTTCTGTTCTCATCCTCCTTGATCTTTCCTCTGCTTTCGACACAGTCAACCACGCCATCCTGATCCATCGAATTTGTGAGAACCTGGGCATCACAGATCAGGCCCTGGTGTGGCTGACCTCCTTCCTCTTGGACTGCCCTCCCAGTCGAACTTGGTCCCTTTATCTCCAACACATCTCTTTCTACGTGTGGCGTTCCTCAAGGCTCTATCCTCTCAACCTGGTTTTTCAATTTCTACTTGGCCCCTTTGGCCCACCTGATCTCCACCTTCTCTAATTTACAGTGTTATGCAGATGACACTGAGCTTTCCTTCAGGCTCCCCTCAGCCTCCTCTCCTCTCTCACTCATTCCTGACTGTCTATCCGCAATTAAGGATTGGTGCATCTCCAACAATCTCTTCCTTAATGCCAGTAAGATGGAGATCCTTCTCATTGGGACTCCTGCCCCTGCTTTCCCTCTCTCTCTCTCTGGCTGCCTGTCTTAAGCCCTCTTCCTTCACCTTCCTACGACGCAACAAACCTTGGTGTCATCTTCGAATCCACTCTAGCTTTCTCTCCTCACATCTCGGATGTCGCCAAGAAGTCCCACTGCCAGCTGTACCTCCTCAAAGGGACTCTTCCCTTTCTCACTTTCGTCCAGAAGCTCACTGTCTGCAGAGCCCTGGTTTTCTCTAGACTGGACTACTGCATCAGCCTCTTTTTCAATTTGCCTTCCTCTAATCTCCGCCCTCTGAAACTAATTTAGAACAGGATTGCAAGACTTATCCTTGGCCTCAAGCCCAAGGAGCGTATCTCTCCAGCCCTGAAATCTCTCCACTGGCTTACGGTGGCTCCAAATATCAAGTTCCAGACCCTTTACATTGTCCACAAGGCTTTCCTGGACGGGTGCCCACACTACATCCACTACACTTCCAAAATACCTTCTTTCTCAAGCCCTTCGCTCAGCTACCTCCTACTCTCTAAGGGTTAGATACTTCTCTAGGTGCCTCCCTGCCCCTCTCAAACCTGAACCAGACCACCTGAAGTTCCGGATGCAGCTTAAACTTTCCTCTTCTCCTCTGCTTTCTTTCTCTCCCTCCCCTGCTGACCTTCCTGTCTGCTGTACCAACTGGTTGCTTGGCTACCCTCAGAGTCTCACTGAGTCTAGGCTATTTCTTGATCAGTCACCCTTGCACTGCCTCCAGGCCTACTACACACTTAGGGGCTGTAACTGTAACCCTACAGTCCCTTGTTCTCCTTCCACTACCCAGAGGTCTGCTGCCCTGGCTGCACTTACTCAGAGCATTGCTGCCCTGTTTTCCCCTCCATTTCCCTTGCACATCCTACCTCCCTTTACCCTTTCACTTCTCATTCTCACAGTTGCACGATCTGAATGACACAAGGCCTAGTAATTTAATTTAATAATAATAATTTCGCCTCTATATAGCACTATGAACCCTCAGGTATCTGAGCGATGCTTATTATTACTCACGGTGTGTGGTGCTCATTTATCGACCTCAGAAGGATGAAAGGCTGAGTTTGGCCCTGCCGTGATTCGAACCTGCGTTAGCAAGCTCTGCACAGATGTAAAAGTGAGCGCACTACTCGCTGTGCCACTTGACCGGCATAGTGAGATAATTTATCTTGTCCTCCATCTATCTTTCCTTTCTTGTCTTGTCGCGCCTAGAAACACTTGTGTACAGGCACGTTATAAATGACTTATCATATAATATCATATCATTTCATCACAGATGCCCAGATAAATATACAATGCCGCAGCCAGACTAGCAGCACCCATATGCCAGTCTAGCCAGGTAATTACACTTAGCAGGACTGCTTTATCAGAAATTCCCAGTTAAAAAAAAAAGTCATACCAAACTGAGGAATAACCAGACTGGCTGCACCAAAATACCTCTCAAGCCGCTAATACCACATATCATTCCTGCTTAGTTTGGACTTGGATGACCATTATGTTTTATCACACAATCCTGCCCCCCACACATCCCCTCCCCCTCCAGCCCTCTATCCAAACCTCCAAAATCAGCTCCTTGGCCCAGAATTACCTCCACATCCCCCTTCCCTGTCCCAGTGCTTAGGTATGAGGCTCCTTCCCTCCTAGGTAAGTACTGGTATGAGGAAGAGTGGGCCTAGGAGTAATGAAGATTACAGGTAGCTACGTCAGGCATTACCTCCATGTACCTCTTCCTCATCCCAATATTTGTATATGAGACAGAGTGCCTCATACACAAATAAAGTGACGAGGAAGAATAGGGTTAGGACTAAGGAAGATTACCGATAAGTAATCAAGGCATTAAACAAAAGTAGCGATGCAACACCATTGAGCTGACGTGGCTTCAGCACCCCCCACTGACATTTTAGGCTATTTTGTCTTGACCTGTCTGACCTACAGAGCAGTTGCTGGACAGAACAGGACACAGATGTTAAACAGCACCTGGGTTTTGCTGTTAACAAGGACCAGCAATTACTAATGTAAAGCATTTAACTGTTAGTACCTGCATTCAAATGCCAAATTATTTAGGCAATTGAAGTCGTGATGTGGGTTAAGTACTTGCATGCCAGCGGAGTGATTGGGAGGGTAGAGAGAGAACAGGAGACCGCTCATTCTCACAGCAGTCCATATGTGGGTGCTTTCAGACTTAAATGCTTAATGAAGTTAGATGCCCCCACACAAATAGGTTTGGCCCTCCGCCCTTGAAGTTAGCACATCTCCCAACATTTGAAGGATTAGCCCCCTGAAATGTAGGTTTTGTTGCGCCCCTGAACACAAGCACACACACCATTCACCATATACACACACGCATATCAAGTCATCCATACATTTAAGTGTGCACTCTTTCACCATACACTCACACAGGCAGCCAGCCGCCACACATTTAAGTGTGCACCCTTTCACTGTAAATGCACACCCAGCCACCCATACATTTGTGTGCACCCTTCCACCATACATTCACAAAGGCAGCCTCTTATACATTTAAGTGTGCACACTTTCACCATACACTCACACACACACATGGGGCTGAGGGGAGCCCTATCACTTAAAAAAGAAATTGTTTATTTTTGAAGTCACCCTGACTTCATAAAAAATTATTTCTGTTAAGGACCTAACCAATGTTCCTTCTAAGCTGTGCGCATGTGCGCTTGCCCAGCTTCCTTCTGGGTGCTGCTCAGAAGAATATTAGCAGCCCACACAGCCAATTCCCACCTATTCTAAAAGATTTAACAAGGCACACACCATAGCAGGTACCCAACATTTGGTTTCTCTCAAAATAAATCTAAATTATACTAACTAGTCTTGATATTTTGGTCTAGCCTATTTACATTGCCCAACTATGCAGGCTTGACCTTAAAAACCTAAACATATAATACACCCACAAGTGGTTAAAAAGTTATATGAAAATGTGGCTCCATGAACAGAAAATACAACTAAGATATGCCTGCACACATTAACCAAATTATCTTCCCTCCCCACCCACAAATCCTATACTGCAGTCTACCAGACTTATACCATATGACTGGAACCTCCACTGTAGACCACATTCAGATATTGTCAGACAACATTGACTCTGCCTTGCTTGGCTCTGCGAAAGGTTACCAGACTAGTACCTACATCCACTTCTTTAATGTTTGTTATAACATGAATGACGTTCAAGCACAAGAATTTCTGTTACTCATGGTGCCTTAGCAAAAGTGTCACCCAGACTATGTAACCCAACTGTCAGTTCAAATATTGGATACTGACTGTAAGTAAGCAGGCTACTTGGATGTGGAACCTCATCCCATGCTTCCTATTCTTTGTACATATGTCGCACATGCACTTTGTAGCCGCCAACTTGCAAGTTAATGCATCATAAAACTCAAATATGACTTTGCTCTCTTAGGCTTTTGAGTAGGCATATGTCAGACTCAGCGTCTCCTCCTTTAGCATTGCTAACATTACCCTATAACTGGAGAGCAGCATTGCACTATCATGTGCTTGGCCTGCAAGGGATAATGGGTATGGGCTATGCCTGGCATTATTCGTATATAGCATTAGGGCAAAGGATATTCATATAACAAGAATTCTTTACACACAATCTGCAACTGTTCCAAGTTTTCAGAGTTCCATGGAGCATAGACCTTAACAAATTATATGGTAATTCACTGCTATACAAAAATGGGTTAAATGAGCACTGACATAATCCTAGCAAGCAATTTAAAGGGGTGGGGTATGTTGCAAACAATCTGGCATGCACTTCATAATAATTGTTCACATGCAGATTCATTACATTTTCTTCATGACATTTTCTTAAACTGCACATAACATGGTGAGGCTTTAAATATGTTTTGTTTGCAAAGTATTGTGGGCATGCAAACATCCCAGTGAGTGTTTTACTGCTACAATCCCTCAATTTTTATAGAGCCCTGTCAACTAATATTGGAGGCTAACACAGGAGTCAGGGAAGAGTACGGGTGAAAGGGCAAAGGAGAAGACTCCTATGGGTTGAAGAACAAGTCAGCAACTTTCAACAACCAAATCAGATGTTTTGACAATACAGTACTGTGAAGGAAATGTGTTTTATTTTTTTTGCTAAAGGATAGGAAACTCCAGGAACAGTCTAGGAAACTGCACCTTCTGTTCCCTTCTATGCTCAGCTGTGGAGGGTTTTTCAATATAATCATTTGCTAGTGTTTATTGCCTCTAGCATCCCCATGCATCTTGTTCAACTGATAACAGGTAATTTCAGAAGAGGGGTCCCTAGTTAAAGAAGACCACACTTAGGGCCTCATCATGAGTTGGGCGGTATCCCGGCTGTAATACTGGCTAACTGTAACAGCCTTAGCACTCACCAGTCTGGCAGTATTGTCGCCGGATCACGGGTTGGGCGTTAACGGTAAATCCCCATTCCCCTTTTGGTCCATTGGATCCAATGGGGCATTTTTGGTACTAATACTGCGGGCTAATACAGCGAGCGGTAATAGTGCCGAGAACAGGGAGCTAAATGGGATTTTCACCTCCAGAAAAAAGCTGGAGGTAAAACAGCCCATTTAGCACCCAACTCGTGATAGGGCCAGCCCTTAAATGCGGTAGTAATACCGTTACTGCCACATTTAAGCGCTACAGCCCAACTTGTGACGAGGCCCTTAATCTGTTGTACCTGTGAACATTGCTGCTATTGACTTAAAAAGCAAATATATGTGATTTTCTTCAATGGGGCTCCAGATGAAACCTGTTCTTTCCCCTTGAGATCAGGCAGTAATACTATTAGAGTTTCTACCTATGCCACTGCTCTGCTGGTCACTGATTCAAAAGCATATCAGTGGATAGAAGCAGGCTGTAGGCTCCTGATGTACATGGTTTCCCCTTTTTGTTGGGCACATTTTCCTGTTTTTATTGAGTAAAAAGGTATATTCTATATGCCTCTAAACTGTAAGACTTGTTTTGAGTAATTGTTGGCACAACTCACAGGGCAATGTAACGTGAATGGTAAGCAGAGGCCCAGGAATTCTCATTCTCATCATCAATTTCTGAGGTGCAGTTATTCTGATGCAATGATCGTCCTTGCACTAATTGAGAGGCATGTTCTCCTAGCCCTTGAATTACTTAATTAAAGTGGCACATGAACTCCTATTGGCATGTTTTCTGGCACGTTCCTTTTAGTTGCCATTATTCCATTTGGAAAACTTGTATCCTGTTTGAATTTTCTGACAGCCACACCAGTGATGAGCAGTATTTGTTTTTTGTAATAAACAGGAGTGTTTTTTTCCAATGTCATTAAACACTTTCTGCATGGTCTCTGAACAGTGTCAACAAATGAATGGCCTGTGTTAAACATAAACCAAGAAAAAGTGTCTAAACTTAAAGACACTCCTGTCCCCTGCACACCTTTCACGCTGAAATAAATAAGTCAATATTTTCATAAAGTCTCCACATTTATATACATAAATATCATATTGAAACATACATAACAGCATACATTTGCTTTGTTCAAACACCAGATAATTATAGGCTTTACATATAGCCAACATGGAAAACAAAAAGAAACCAAGTAGGAAATATCCTTTAACAATTGGAATACAACTTCAAGCTTATATTCTTTAACAGTTGGAATGCAACGTCAAGCTCTATGCGTTTCGGGGAAACTCCCTTCCTCAGGAGCAAAGGTCTGCAAATACATATATACACAGAATAATAAATCACCACATGGTCCACTGGATATTCAAAATCTTAGCCAAATTTTAGCCAAATTTTACACAGAATGCTCTCTACAAGTTAAACACAAACCAAGATCTGATGCTAATGTGCATAATGTTTCAATGTGGCTGCTATATCACAATTGAACAACTGGTGTGACACCAAAAATTAAAGCTTCAAGTGAAAAAAGAAGGAGGAAAAAGAACCCTCATATGTACCTTAAAATAGGATTGTTGTCAACGTGATGTATGGAATGTTCATTTCACAACTGTGCAAAGTATGCACAGAAAACACGGTCCATGCGGAATCTCCATGGGTCATCAGCTGTTTAGATGAGTCAGGACAAACACTCTGCACTGCCAAATAGAACATAACTATTCAAAAAAAGGACATCTACACATACTCATACTAAATAAACCACTCCATCTTAAATGCCAACCTAATTTCTAAAGTGCAGCCCAAAAATCAAGCAAACCTCAAAAATACTCCAAACAGTGAGTACACTCCAAAGTGTAAATTAACCCTGTGAATCTCCCATATACTCTGGAAAAATTCAATGAAATCACCAACCCTCGTGAAAAACACTCTGTGACAACCCTCATGACTGATTAAACACAAGACTGATTGTGTGAACGAAGCTTTTGACAATGATTGGATTTCCATTAAAACTAGATCATTCCTACTTAAAAAATACCCGATCATTCCGGTCCTATATGGACTTCCAAAGATACATAAGAATGCATTACATTCTCCCTTAAGGCCTATTGTTGCTGGTACGGAGAGCATCTTAGACCCTTTGTCCAAATATGTGGATAGGATTCTACAACCTCTAGTCAAATTGATACCGACATATCTAAGAGATACTACAGATTTTCTTCTTAATGTCAATGAAATTGTTTGTTTATCTTCAGAGTGTATTTTGTTTTCAATGGATGTATGTAGCTTATACACCTCGATCCCACATCAGGAGGGAATTGAGGCGGTATAGTGGCTACTTCTGCAATCTGAGAATGTTGAATGTGATCCTCAGTTGGTGGTTGAATTCATCACAATTATTTTACACAATAGTTATTTCAGGTATCAAGATGCTTATTTTGCACAAGTGTCTGGAACATCCATGGGGTCGGCGATGGCCCCAGCATATGCCAATACCTATATGTACTGGTTTTAGAAACAGTTTGATTTGGATAATGTTGAATGGTCCAGTAGGATCATTGTTTGGAAAAGGTACATCGATGACATTTTCGGTGTGTGGTGTGGCTCCAAAAGTGAACTTGAAGAGTTATTTTGCTATTTAAACAATGTACATTCACGCTTCAAATTTACTCTGGAAATTGGGGATCCTAAATTACACTTTTTAGATGTTGAGTTGGAAATTGTTAACAATCAGATTAAAACATCACTTTTTCACAAACCGACAGATGTGACTAATTTATTACACTATTCGAGTTTCCATCCGAAACCAATGATGGCTAGTTTACCATACAGTCAGATTCTGCGTCTCAAAAGAATTATTACCCATGTTGATGATTTCAAAAGTGAATGTGAAACACTGTCTGATAAGTTTTCACCAAGAGTGTACCCTAGACATCTTTTGAATGACGCACATATCAGGGCACTTCCCATTTCAAGGGAACAATTGCTCACCCCAAAGCCAAAGAAGGAGTCAGTTGCAATTATGCACATCTCTAAATTCTCTAGACAGAGCTTTCATGTTAAAAGAATTTTACAAAAACATTGGTCAATGCTCCATCATGATCCAACATTGTTGGAATTGTTCCCAAGCCCACCAATGATGGTATATAGAAGGGGTAAGAACCTTAGAGACAGAGTTGTGAAAACGGAAAGGGGACCTAAGGAGACCCAATCAACATTTGCTACAAAAAAAGGGTACATTTCCCTGCCTGACATGTAGTCATTGTAATAATGTGGCAAAAGGAGAATTCATTCTGCACCCACATACAGGCAGAAAAATCAAACTTAAAGACTTTCCCACATCTAGGTTTACAGGTGTGATTTACAGCATCAAGTGCCCATGTGGCTTAATGTACATTGGACAGACAGCCAGATCGGCCCGTGAAAGGTGGACAGAACATAAATCATATATTCGCTGCAAGAATGAGAAATAGCCAGTGGCCAGACACTTTAATATGGCCAGACATACCATTGTTCAGTTAAGATTTAATGTTTTGGAAGTAGTGAAGAAACCCTCTTGAGGGGGAGATTTTTTGAGGTTACTGGCACAGAGAGAGATGTTTTGGATTGAACTCTTGGACACGATATCTCCAAGAGGTCTAAATGAGGAATTTTCATTGAACTGTTTTATTTAGTTAAATGAGTATAGTTAAAGTGGTGTTCGTTTGTGAATTTCTGTGTATGGAGGTGGTTTAGGTCCAATGATGTTGTCAGGATTCAAAACTTCCTCCCCCTCCTCCTCACCTGAATCTTCAGAGGTGGACTCCTTAGGAACAGTCTCCGTCTTCTTACGGTCCTTCCTCCTTGTAGGAGTCTTGTCCTTGGCTGTTCAGACCTTCCGTTCGTGTAGATAGGGTCTGGCCCCTCCGGAGGCCACCTTGGCAGAGAAGGAACCCTGTCCGTGGGGACCCCCAGGGGGCCAGCCCTGATTCCAGGGAAAAAGCACAAAGGCGGAAAAAACCCTGTTTCCAGATGGGTTCGAATGGGTAAAAGTCTGTTCTCAGCTCAAATAGGTGAAAGTCTATTTCCAGTTAAAATAGGTGAAAGTCTGTTTCCAGCTCAAATAGGTGAAAGTCTGTTTCCAGCTCTGTATTTCCAATGGAGCAAGTACTGGATTCCGGAGTATAAGGATTATGGGGAAATCCCACACCAAATGCTTCGTAACCATAAGTATCACAAGGGAGTACAGAAAAACTTGGAGAGGAAGAAAGGGAATGGACACAATAAAACTAAGATACAAGAATAATTACAGACAGAGAAAAGAAAAAATGAAAAGACAGGCTGCGCCAAAAGATGACTGTAAAAGGAAGAATAGATAAGGAAAAAGGATAAAGATACTGAGCACGTATGGAAAAATTGGGCTAAGTTAAGAAGGGCAAGAAAGATGCTTACAGAGCGAGGGAATACTCTGTAAGCAAAATAAGCGGCAGGCGCTGGGTTGCCGTATGACTTAAAGGCGCTGTAAAGACAAAAATCTGTTCGTAACAGACAGAAACAAGGAAAGACAGAAACCCGAAAAAGGATCTAGTATGACAGTAAGGGAAAAGGCACCAAGCGGTATCAGCGGACGAGAGGTAAGGCAAAACGTAAAAAAGGAAGAAAAATAGTCAGAGAAGGCAAGACGCCGACAAGAGGCGGGAGCCGCTGGAAAGGCGAAAGGAAAAAAAAAACAAGGTAGATGCTACGAGCAGACAGGGAAAAAGTACACGGGAAAACAACAGGGAAAACAAAGGGCCAGCGGGAGGAACACAAGGATGGCAGGAAAAGCTGTAGAAGGGAGAGTTAGCAAGATGTAGACATGGACGTAGTAACAACACGATCCAAGCGTTGAAATTACAGATACAAAGAAGGTGAAGAAGGTGTCTATATAATTTTTGATTTGCGCCAAGAACACAATGTCTCGTAGGGCTTCAAATTTAAATATCCAGGTACGGATTTTGGGGCCATCCCTGCATTTCAGGAATAATAGAACCGGGGAGTGATCGGGCAAAGTGAAGGGTCTAATTTCCACTTCAAGTACCCTCCCCATTAGTGAGCTGGAGATTAAGAAGAGGTCAATACGGGAAGCCATGTCGTGGACCGAGGAATAGAAAGTAAATTCTCTGGCAGAGGGGTAAATGGTTATCCATGCGCCTTGAAGATCGTACATCTGCATAACGGATAGTAGTTAACGGCCACCCGGGTTTGGGGCCAGGGGGCTATGTTGGTCCTGTCTAAAATACAGTTCATATCTCTCCCCAAATTTGGGGTATCCCATAATATCCTGCCAAGATATTTTGTAGGTTCACAAAAAATTCAGGGGTATATGTGTTCCGGCAATATGTATGTATTAGTATGGTCTCTAGACCTTCAAGTACACAGTGTACTGTGGCTGTAGGCTTAGATCTCCAATAAGTATCCATATTATCCTTTGGATATAACAGCCATTATATTTAAAAAGGCAACTATTTTTTGTAAAATAGGGTATACAATTAAGACACTCAGACTACTGGTACTCATTGCTTGTAATACTAAATGCACAAAACAATATCTTATATGTATTAAAACTAGCTCACATGTTCAATTTAGATAAACATTGGGCCTCATTAAGACCCAGGCGGTAAGGGGTTAACAGCGCCGTAAAAGGTGGCGGCGCCGTTAACCCCTTACCGCCTAATTACGAGCTCCCTTTGCGGGTCCCTACCTTAACGGCTGGTTTTACCAGCCGTTAAGGATTGGACCCGCAAAGGGACCTTGGAAGTAATTACAGTACCGCAATTTGCGGTACCTTAACTACCGCCTTCGCCATTTCCATTGAGCCCTACGGGGGTAAAAATGGGAATGGGGAAGGGCCAATGGTGAATGGGGAATTACCGCCCTGCCAACCTTGGAATGGGGCGGTAATTCTGCCATTCACCATGGCAGAATCGGTAAAATACCGGCGGCAACCATGGCGCTACTAGCGCCCTGGTTACCGCACGGGTCGTAATGAGGCCCATTGCTTAGTAAAGCACAGCGTACTGCAAAAAGAAAGATAAACAATTCAATACACTGAAAATGGGCGCGATAATGCAACGTGGTGACAACATTATGATTAACAAAAATGTATACAAGTTGCTAGATCATCACTGGCATGAACTTTTCAACAACTGGTTGGCGCATGAAAACATAATCCCCTCTCTCTCATCATAGTGTATTATTATATAATGACCATACATGTCGATATGGGCTCGTTTCACTGTTAGTTTTAGGGATTATGTATGAGTATGGCGACCCCTCTTGATTGAGTGGAGTATCTGTTCGCTCCCCACTTGTTACAACATGTGTTCTCCATTGCATGTGTCTCCTGAAGGAATAGGATATTGGCTTTCTGTCTCTGTGCACGGCGATTATTTTCTGGGATTTAGTGAAGTTCCCTAATCCTCTGATGTTCCAGCACAGTACTTTCAACTGCTGTGGCATCTCTGTAGTGTGGGGTTGTATCCCGTAATGTGTACCATTTTCATAATTCTGTGTGTTCTGTACCTGCTTCTGCCTGTTCATGTTTTAGTGGTTTGTACCCAATTTCCCCCCCGTATAGTGCAACTGGCCCTCCCGTTGCTTCCCCACTCAGAAGGAGATCTAATAACCATTTGCCCACCCACCTCCACCACTGCCACACCCATCCCAGCAGTGTAAACACCCACCCGTTTCCTTCTTTAACTACCCCATTAAGTCAACCGGGCATGAGGAACCATAACATGAATACATACATCAAGCAAATGCTGGTGGGAGCGCTGTTACCATACAGCCTTTGCCGATGACAGGGGTGTGTGCCCCTTTTCTGAAACTAGCATCAAGGTGAGTGGCCGTCTTAAAATACCATCTGCACATGCCTCAAAGTATATCAATGGACAAGCATAAAGATTATGTAATGAAGGAAGTCAGTCATTCCCATCAACTGGGTCCTCCGCCGGGTTAGCTTCTGGGATTTGTGCCTCAATGAATTTTCTGGCCTCACTTGGGACGGTAAAGAAGTATAGCTTGCCACAGAATTGCAGTTTCAGTCTGGCGGAGAATAGCATAGCATACTGAACATTCCTTTCCCGGAGCAATTTCTTCACCCTGATGAATTGCCGGCGTTCAAGCTGTACTGAGACTGATAAGTCTGGGAAAATGCAGATTGTTTGGGAGCCCAGCCTTGACTCTTTCTTTTTGCGGGCTAGACGGAGGATCTCTGTCACAGTAAATTAGGATTTTGGCGATTATGGGTCTAGGAAAGTCTCCCAGCTCATGTTTGGGCGAAAGTGCCCTGTGGGCCCGCTTGATGGTAAAGAATGGAGACAGATTGGGTTTATCCAGGAGATCTTTAAGAAGATTTTCATTAGCCAGTTCCATCTTGCCTATAAGTGCATTTTCAGGGACTCCCACAATGCGTATATTATTCCTGCGGGAGAGCGATTCTAGATCATCATATTAGTTATTTGCTAGTTTCATCTCATTTGAGAGTGTAGCCTATGTGTCTTGTAGTGAACCGATATTGTCCTCTTTGGTGCTTATTCTGTTTTCAGCTTCCATTATGCTGGCACGTTCGTGGGCCAGCTGGGTTTTGATCGAGGCTACTGTCACATTGATGACATCCAGCTTCTTATGTACGGCAGCAAATCCTTTTGTCATAGCATCCATGTTGCCTGACAAGTCAGGTAATGGGTGGGGGTTCGATGATGCCGGTGGACGGTCCTAGTAGGGATAGTACTTGCTGGTTTGTTTCATTGCGTGGTTTTGATTTCGCAAATGTATCCATTGCACTGTTTTCTTTCTGCCGCCTGAGCCCTTGGTCATAGTTGTTGTCGATGGAGACCACCCAGGGTGGTAGTTCGATGCAGGACCCGTCCGAGAAGGTTCAGTTGGTATGGGGACGCCCAGTGAATCCGACACGAGAGAAAGAACAGTGCCTGCACTGTCAGATGCAGACCAGAGTATTCAGCATGGTCAGGAGTGACAGGCTGGGCCTTCCGGCAGTAGGCCCTCAGGGATTGGGCGTGGAGTTTGGCATGTGTCGTGGATGAATAATTGCAACTCTATCACTTCCCTGGGGGACCAATTGTGAGTTGCATAGTTCCGCCACGTCTACTTGACCCAGAGCGCCGGTATAGTCTCATCTTTGTGGGTCTCTTGGCGGTCCAGCACTCTGTTGCCTATGTTTGTATTCAGTGATTAATTGCACAGGATAATCAAGCACCCCAGTCCTGGTGATGGAGGGGAAAAGTATATCCTGGGGTTGGGGGGAATCTTGCTTCCAGATCGTAGGTGGAAATAAGCTTGTTTGAAGTACGAAGCCCCAGCAAGCCCGCCGCTTCATGGCACAGCTCCACACGCGTAGAGAGCTGCAACCGTGGTGTGATGCCCAGACAGGGCACCATCGTGCTGGCGTTATATCCAGACTCCGACCAGGAGGAGTGTCCCGGATCCGGGGTACCCACTCGTGGTCTCAGCAGACTATGAGGTGGGGGTTCACAGGCTGCCCAGGGCCCACGGGGGCTCAATCTCCATATGCCTGATATACATAGGGCAACTCCAGAAGACCACTGGCAGGATGTGGCGTGGGCTGGGCCTCCAGAGCCTCCGTACACAGTGCACGGGTTGTTAGCACCCCCAGTAGGCCCGGCACCAAATCTACCAACACGCAGCCAGCACGACAGCGACCACTGTGTAGGGGGATGGAGTGGACGTGTCCAATGGTCCAGGTATGCCAGGAGTATTAGCGGAAACCCAAATGGCCTGTGGCTAAGTTCAGCGATCAGTGCCAGGCAATGCTGAGTGCGCCGCTGGGCTAGTTATTGTGAGGGAGGAAGGAGGCTGTTTGAAGCACTAGCTCGGAGGGCTCACCTTTTGATTGCAGGGCATCTGATATATCTTGCACCGGCGAGTGAAGCTGGGAGTTCCCGACTGGGTGGATTGTCCCCTACAACGGGCACTGCTCAGCTCCAGGGCGCAGCATAGTGTTAGTCTCAGCGTGTTTGTTTAATTATTTCATTCGCAGGGAGAGACCATTCGACCACAACGACCCTGCAGCCCTCGATCTTATGTTCCAGTCCATGTCCCTCCTCAATTGATTGTGCCACGACTGGATCGGCTTCCCTTCCGCCCGCGAGGTGAAGGCAACGTGATGGCAGATGGCGGGCCGACTGCGTGTTGGCACCCGCTGCGATGGGCACACCCAGCAGAGCTCAAGCGGGACTTGTACAGTTGGCTGACACTCTCTGTAATTTGTCAGAGTGTCAGTAATGGCGGTCTCATCAGGCAATCTGCGATGGAATCAGGGGCAGCGATGAATGTAGGGTTTCCAGCTCAGATAAACACGGTCAGGTCTTCTCAGCTTGAATCTTCTTTCGTGGCCCTGGACCACTCATTCAGCTCAGATTCAATTGAGACATCACAGCACCCAGGGTACTATGGCTCTCAGGAGTGGGACGCAGGCTGCACCAAGTCTTCTTCTTGTCTTTCCAGTGATTATTGCAAGTTTCAGTGAACGATGCCGCCACCAGCTTGCTAGGTCTGTGGTCAGGGTACAGAGCTCTAAGGCTAAGCAGCCATTTTGGCCAGCTGTTCAACAGTGCCCCTCTTTTTTGCATTTTTTTTAACTCCAAGTCGGGCCCCCTCTCAGGACATGTGGTGCTGGGGCCCCCCCACACTGCGGGGGACCCCATTACGCCACTGTCCCCAACCTGAAGATTCATCCCATATGGCATGTGGAAGGCAGCCGCTACCTAATCCTGACCCTGCGGTTGGCATTTTGAGGGAGGATCGCATGTGAGGAGATGGCTGTCGTGGTGAAGTAGTGACGTCCTTGGGAGGGACGTGGCATTCTTCTTTTTATGAGGATGAGGACCCTATAATTCCCAAATACTTAATGGCATGGTGGCATTGGCAAGTCCATCCCAAGGTAAAATCCAAAGAATGTTCTCGGAGAAACCACCCAAACAGAATAAGTCTTGTCTCTTAGAAATTCACAAGCCACATGTAATGTCCCCTGAATGTAATGATTATCTCATGGGTAAATGCCCTGAGCATAATTTCACTGCACATCCCATTTACATAACAACGTCTGCTTATGGCAAACTTAAGTGCAACCAACAATTGCAACAATATCACCTAAAAAGAAGTGAACACATTATGGACTTCAGTTCTCATGATGCCAACAGTACTGAGATGAGGAGGAGGAGAAAGGAGTTAATGTGGAACAAGAACAATTGCAAGCCAAAGATGCAGGCTAGTTATGGTGCACCTTGTTCACAGAAGTGTGGCAGGAGAGGAGGAGGCAGTCGTAGCCTGATGGGAGAAGCAGGAGCAGAGAGTCACGGTGGAAGCAGAGTGGAAGACGTGCTGTGAAACAGACCCACGGGAGAAAGCCGTACTGGTGGAGGGAGTCACAGGCACCTGCCTGGAGGCATCATATACCAGAGGAGAGAGACTCTGATGGAAGGCAGCAACTGCCAGACCAATGAGACACGGTCTGGAGGAACGATAGAAGTACCATTGGTGGCACCATCAGAGGCCGGCAAGAGAACCACAAGAGAGTCTTGGCAACTGGGGCAATCAGCCCACTAACTGTGCTCACTTACACCCACGCTTTTTCCCGGTGAGTCAAACAAAAGGATTTGGGGATCCCAAGACAAGCTGGAAGGCGAAAAGATACTTTGGGAAACAATTGGAACTTCTACCAAGCACAACAGAGGGGCTGAAGGTATACACTACTCCACGCATGAGATGTCAGTCTGGGAAAAGTGGGAGCCTGCATTTCTAACAGCCAAGAGACATTGAAGAAGAGACATAGGGCTAAAAGGGTACAGTTCTCCACGCATGAGATGTCAGTCTGGGGAAATTGGGAGCCTGCATTGCCAACAGCCAAGAGAAATTGAAGAAGAGACAAAAGGTCTAAAGGGGTACAATTGTCCATACATGAGATGTCAGTATGGAGAAACCAGGAACCCGCATTGCCAACAGCCATGAGAGATTGAAGAAGAGACAGATACACAGTGATACAATTTTCCACACATGAGATGTTAGTTTGGGGAAACATGAGAATCCCATTGCCACAATCAAAGGAACATTAACTGTTGAAGAAACCATTTCGGCAGGAGAGTGAACTGGGAATGGAGCAAATTGTGTGAAGTGAAAACCATTCTTGGCAGGAGTGGGAACCAGGAATGGAACACATTGTGTGAAGTGGAAACCATTCCTGGCAGGAGAGTGAATCAAGAATGGAATACATCGTGTGAAGTAGTGATCATTCCTGCCAGGCGAGTAAACCAGGAGAGGAATATTTGAATAAAAGTGAAACCCTTCCTGGCAGGAGAGTGAACAAGGAAAGGTACATGCTGTGTGAAGCAGAAAGCAGTCCTGGCAGACAAGTAAACCAGGAGATGGGCCTTCATTTAAAGGAGAACCACTTTGCTATTATAAAAGGGTGTGATGGAAAGAAAATGGTTGCTTTACGATTGTGATGAACTATTGTACAAGAGAAACTGACTTTGCCATTCTGACAAGATTATTCTATAAGAAAGACTGTTGCTACATTCTTTGGAGTAATCACTTTTGGCATCTTGAAAGGAATGTCATTGTGGAAGAATTTGTTGCTTTGGTTGTGAACCAGTGTTCTATAAAAGAGACATTTGTTTAACCAATTTGGGATGTGTGGGATGAAAGAAACCATTTATTTTGAACTGAAAAGACTATTGTTGGAACAAAACTTTTTCAAAGGTCTTCCTGAATTGATCCAGGGACAGGGAGTTCAACCCTGGGCACACAGATTACTTTATTGAAGTTATCATTTTGAACTGTTGCACATTTTCCATTGAACTGGAAACAGATACATTTTCCTTGCACACTTAGGTTGTATATGTTAGTGTGAGGGTCAGATATACTTTGGACACTAGGTTGACTTTCATTGGTTTTACTTTGCAAGGCAGGGACCTTCTTGTTAGGACAGTGACAGATAGGCTTTTATCCAAACCTCTTTTATGTTTAATAAACATGGCAAACGTTGAGAAAAGTAGAACTCTGTGTCTGTCTCTCCTTTTTGACCCCTCACAGTAGGCATTTGCGTGGTGTGGCGTATCAGGGCGACACCAGGTCTCCACTTTCCTGGGGTGTGTCAAGCTGGTTCCTCACATTGCGCAGCACCACACCTCGTTCAGCCCTTCCATAATAGACAGCCGTGCAAGACCATGTATGCAGGGTCGGCGGGACACCATTCTTAACACAAATGCACTACTTTTTATTTTTTGAAGCATAGTCATGGTATGGGTGTGTACCTTGAGGGTACTGATTTGTTCTCAGCTGTGGGGGCATTGCTGTCTGTTTGAGATGCAATGCAGGTGTAAAGTGTCCTTGCTGGCTTTAATGCAGTAGCTGTGCCTTAATCTCTGGCCAGTGCCTCTGGTGCCTGGACAATGGGAGGTAATCCCAATCGGAGTTACAACCTTTACAGAAGGTACTGATAAAAAGTGATTATTCTAGAAACCAATCCACTGATATCATGCAATTCAGGGTTTACCCTGAAGGTGTGGATTAACCACTTGTAAGGCTGTCATCACTCTCTATTCGAGGTCCAATCCTTGTGCAAACTACCCTTGTGGGCTGTTGTAGGAGATGGGCAGAAGAGCAGCTTCTTGGCATGCTATTGTTTGGTTGCACTGAAGAGCAGCTGGTGGGCACAAAGAAAGAAAGAAATCAAGACATCCATGGATTTACTGTAAGGGGGCCTTTAGAAATGTCCTCAATTCACCGTTCAACTTACTGTCACATATATGCCAATATGCCTCATACACAAGCACCTACTCTATAGCATTTACTCTACTGGGGTACACTGAAAAGTCAACGAAATCAATTGTTTGGTGGACTTACTATACAGGTGCCCATATCACAGCATGTACCATACAAAAACAATTAGTGGTGAAAGCGTAGACAGTGCCTCACCCAGCGTTGGTGTGTTTTATGTTATTTGGTGGCCAATATATTAGCAATATGTGTTGATGAAATGGCCATTTCAGGCAATACAAAAAGAGGGATGTTAATGTTAATGTTAAAGGGCA
Source organism: Ambystoma mexicanum (assembly GCF_040938575.1). Taxonomy (NCBI): domain Eukaryota; kingdom Metazoa; phylum Chordata; class Amphibia; order Caudata; family Ambystomatidae; genus Ambystoma; species Ambystoma mexicanum. Next base: position 799,270,730 of record NC_090924.1, on the reverse strand, counting down.
TTTGTACCGCGCACTATCACCACCGTAGTGGTCCCTTGGCGCTCTGGCGGCTCTGAAAGAGGAGGGGAGGATGAGTTAGTGGGAGGAAGCAGGAAAAAGTGCAAGAGAGCAGTGATGTGCTGTTGGCAGCCTGTGTAAGGGTTGGCAGGGATATTTGTAAATGTACTGTAAATGACAGCACAAGGACAAGGAAAAGTGGCTACTGTGGCACAGTGCTGTACAACAGAACTCGTAATTCTGCACCTGGTAATTTAAAGCTTTACTAGAGCACAGAATAATTTTATAGTTTCATGAGGATTTAACAGGTCTTGTTATGCCCTACCATTACATAACATGTGTTACATAACAGGTGTGTGCACTGGTTTGAGGCATAACGATGCCCATAAGCACATATCTGAGAAAAGAAGGAGGGACCCCGTCATCCAACGAGTGCACTTTTTAGGAGCTTATACCTGGCATACAAACATTTACCTGGTGTACAATTTGTAAAAATCGACCCTTACTCCAGGAGATCAAATTATAAATTACATAAAAACATTTTGGCGGTACCCTGTGTTAATATAATATGACCTTACCTGGCCATGTGGCAGTACCCAGAAAAAAAGAGCATTTTTGGAAAAGGGCAAGAGCCAGAACTCAGAAAGGGGAATGATGCTACTTACAAAGCAGGGCTCAAGAGGAGTGGCTTTAGAGGAGCTGGATTGCTGAAGAAGAATTAGTCATCATATGGAGCTGGCAACAGAAGCATTCAGCTGCAGCGCTACGAGGCTGACGGAGGTCTACGATTCCCAGTACCTGGCTGCAATGCATGGAGATGATGCTAGAAGAATTTCTTGCAAGCCCTGACAAATCATCAGAGACTGGTAGTAAGACATTTTAGAAAGCACCTAAGGATGGAGGTGGCACTCACAACACAGAAATGCACCCTAGAACCTGAGTGGGGCTTTGAGAAATTGTAGAAACCCTGCAAATGTCGAAACAAAAAAGAAACTGGAATTGAGAGATTTTATATAATACCTAAAGCCCAAGTTATAAGTAGCACCAAGAGGCTGGGAATAGTGCTCACAAGCCTGGAAGATGTATAGAACCCGAGAGAGGCATGGACTCATTTTAGAAAGATGTGCCTAAAGCCTGAAAGGAATTCTAAAAAGTCAGAAATGTTCATATCCCTGGATAGGAGTGTTTAAAAGTTTTAGAAAGGGCCTACAGACCAAAAGGGGCACTGGGAAACCTAGAATCTGGGAGAAACTTTAAAAAGGTTTAGAAAACACCTTAATCCTGAGAGATGTACTGAGCCCCATTAATGAAATAACTTGAATCAGTGATGGGAATTGAAGAGTTTAAAAAAGATGTACTTAGAGCCAAAGAGTGGTGATGAGAAACCTGAATGCTGCCTAGAGCATGATAGGGGCTTTCCAAAATTTCACAAAATGCCTCAAGCTCGCGAGGGACGCTAAATAGCCTAAGATGGAAAGATGCAAAGAGACGGTGTTTAGATATTTTAGAAAATGCTTAGAGCCTGAGAAGTCTAAACAATGCTTAGAGCCAAAGATGGGCATTGAGAGGTTTAAGTAAAGATGTAGAACTTGATAGTGGGACTGAGTAACCGGAAAGCTGACTGAAATGTGAGAGTGGCATTGACCAGTTTTAGAAAGTGTCTAGAGGTGTGTTGAGATGCCAGGTAAATGCTCAAGTGTAGTGTTAAAAAGTTTTAGAAAGTGCCTAGTACCTGAGATAGATGTGTGACCAAGTCACCTGTCACATGCATATAGGTGTGAAACAGGAGGCGCTGGGTTCCTGATGACGTGGCACACTTTTTGCTGTAAAACCTGAAGATGATGTGCTGAGAATTCCAGTTAGATACAATTAGAGTCAAGGGGCTGTCACCTCCTGTCAATACCCTGATATCTATAACACACAATCGACAGAAGTTTAACTTGTAAGGGGTTATTCCTGCATCTATGTCCCTTTGCAATAACTTGTTTGCCCTGTGTTGGTTTTCTACATATGCAGTTGTCACAACAGTCCTAGGAATCGCTGGTATGATGACTACAAAGGTGTGAAGAAATCCTTTCCCTTTTTCCATCTCTCACTACTTTCCTGTACTAAAAAGGTTTAAGTGCACATCAATTGGTGGTCGGTTCTTTTCTTTAATCTTTCCGCCTCCAATGTGTGTGTCTTATCAATAAAAAAGTGTTTTCGACCAATTGGTTGGTCGACAGCTAAAAATAAATGTAGGTGCCCCTCTTGTACTTTGGTATTTAGAATACCCTGGTTTCTCGTAATGTTAAGTTTTCATGTAGTTCAGTATTCAATATATGGAAGGGCACTTGCCTGTGGTCCTGTTCTGATCTCCAAGGTTCCTGCGTGTCCCTTCTACACTCACCAGCAGTCTGCTCCTGTTGCCTATGGTTAGCAAGCTTCTGCTCTGGTCTCTGCGTTGCTTCTGAAGTGGGGAACACTGCCAATGCGAGCCCTGCCCGCACTGCTTCTTCCTCACAGACTCAGGACGTGTCCTCTGTACTTTAGGTCTGCGGGCATCCTGATTTGGCGTCCAGTCCCACCACGGCTACACCCATGAAGAGTGGGTCCCTGATAGTCTCTGGCACGCCGGTCTCCCTGATTCTCCTTCATGGTTCTCCTTGCAGGTTCTCCCCTCTGTCTCTTGCCTCTCAATTTATGTACCTGCGGCCTTCCAACAGGCTGCCGGTGTGCTTGGACAATTGGATCTGCTGACCATAGTTAGGCAGACATGCCTGACATTCCCAGTATTTAGGACTCAGCTTCCTCGTCTCAGTATCTAAGTGGTGAAGCAGGGTAATCTTCACTACTCTTAGTTACAGTTACCTCTTCTTCATCTCAGTACTGGCAGGTGTTGTGTGCGGAGTGATGAGGGGAACCTGCTTGTAACAGCCTATACAAGTTTGGGGAGGGCTAAGTTGACTGCCACTAGCTAAAGTGGGATACCTTGTCTCCCCCGGCTTATCCTTAGTCTTTTTCCTCCTTCTTCTAATACATCTAGGCTTATAATATCTCCTGTCATTTCCTGGGTCAACGGACATGTGGAACAATATTCCATAAATACCTCTGGAATAAGGGTTTCTTCTTGAAGGGAAAATGTGCAATACAGCGTCTCACCGTAGAGCATCTTTCTCACAACCTCCAGGGACCTTCCACCCAGGTGATCCTCCCTCGCTTCTCCACCCCCAGGGTCAGGATCTAAAAGCGATGGCCTTTCCCTGTCCACCTGCATTGAGGATCTAAGGGGAGTAGGAGTGAGAATACCCTCAGATTTCTCAAAGTACATAGAACCGCAGTAGGAGAGTGTGCATTCTGGAGATGCAGGGCGCGTGAGCATAGAGGAGCGGGGCCACCATGGCAGCATCAGCTGACTCCAAAATGGCTGTGCAACCCACTAAGCTCATGTACTCCACTCCAGGCACACTATCAGCTATCTAAATAAGTCCCACTGTATGAACACTCTGGAAAAGAAAGAACAGACATGTGAGAGATGGTGCAGCATGAAGACCTTGACCAATCCTGTGACACGGGACAAATAAAAAATGACCAAGTGAATTACAGGCATTATTGGGAGACTTTTGAAGGAGGCAATATAAAAGAGGAAAGGAATCAGAGGGGTTGTGATTAGGAGGCAGACCTGGAGAATTGGTGCCAGAAGAGAGAATGGAAGAGTGAGGAGCGGAATATGCTCATTAGTGCAGCTCGCTTAGAGTGCATTGTAGAGATCTTGCTGGGGGCTCGGGATGAGGTCACATGCAACAGGCTGGGTGATGGGTCTAGAGTTACACAAGGGAGCAGGTGCCACCATCGCCTACGTGATGTACGGCCTGAAGAGGGAAACCATGGGATCCCCTAGGCACCCAAGCCAATCACCAGCCTTAGAATAATGCCACCCCATATGAGTTTTCAGACAACTGGGGTAAAATTGGACAGGGTTCTAACTGTGGTTCAACGGACAAGAAAAAGTGATGGTATAGTGTTATTTAATGAAAGTTATGGTCTCCTTCGGTTTCTAGAAACTCGACCAACAGAAACACAATACTATAGAAAGAGTATGGGCCTGTACAGAAGAAGACCAAAACACCAACCTTGTGTGTTTCATCAATTATAAATATTCTCTGCACCAGTTGGGTTGAGACCCCACCTGACAGAAAAGAAGGCAACAGTAGCTTAGGTGCACTGCTGTGTTGGCTAGGTATGCCAGACAGAACCGGGTTCACACTACGCAGTCACCGTTCAGAGCACCAAAGGGCCAACAAACCCTCAGACAGGGATCATACAGGAAAGGCAAAATTATCCCGCAATAACAGAACCTGAGCCCGTGTCAGCGGCTTTTGTTACGTTCTGACATTACAAATCAGGGACCTTCCCCAAAAACCTAAGAGCCCGCCTGATTGAGTGATTGGGGTGGTATCACCTATAGCTGGCACATATAGAGGTTATTCTACTGGCTCTCGCATAGCAGGTGGCTTGCCTGACCCTTCCCCAAAAACTTTCTATTACATTGTTGCAGGGTCGCAGGAATACCATTGGCCCTTGCCCTCTGCCATCTACCCCTGCATGTGTGTTCCCTGATTGGCTGGAGCTGATCTCCCCAGACCTGAGACCCAGCTCTATTCTCAGTGCTCAGTGCACCCTCTCAAGGTGATGAGAAAGACTATGGCCCTCATTACAACACCGGCACTAAACCATGGCGCTATTAGCACCATGGTTGCTGCCGGTATTGTAACAAGTCCGCCATGGTGAAATGGGGAAGTACCACCCCATTCCAAGGTTAGTGGGGCGTTACTTCCCCATTTCACCATGGCCCTTCCCCATTCCCATTTTTGCCCCATAGGGCATAATGGGAATGGGGAACGGCGGTAATTACGGTACCACAAATTGCGGTACCGTAATTATCGCCAGGGTCCCTTTGCGGGTCCCTGCAATAACGGCTGATTCCAGCCACCGTTATGGGAATTGGGCGCTAAGGGATTACCGGTACCGGTACCCTTACCGGTACCGGTAATCCCTTAGCGCCAGGGTCGTAATGAACCCCTATGTGTTCTCATTGTTGCTGTCAGTATTACCACTTTACCCTTTAGAGTGCCTGCAGGGTTGCAATGTTGTAAAACAATATATGTATAATTTTGTGTCTGCTTTGTTGGGAACTGCTCCTCTTGTCACCAATGGTAAATGGCCTTTGTTCGGTTCTGCAATTAGTGAGGATATATTCTGTTTTTCTGCAGATGGCTCATTCTCTCTGAGGCTTAGGAATGTTCTGCTCATCTCTGACCTTTGCTACAAGCCCTGTCTTGCTGCTTCATGCAGCCTAATTCTGCTTTGCTTCATCTCTTGTTCTTGCGGCCTGTGGCTTCATGTAATTCTACTATAATTGTGCTATACTTCTATATGTCTATATGGTACTATTCTTCTTATAGGTTAGTAGTATTGTGTCTCCTCCAGGTCCCTTATATGATCCTGTAGTTCCATATGGTTAGTTGCAATAAGCGTTTGCAAGCTTGCTCTGCATCTCTTGTTGTCTTGTGTTTCTGCATTTCTAGATTTGGTTAATGAGAGATAAAAGGCTTTGGACAGTATGTATATGTATCTGTCCATCTGCAGAACTGTGTAAGCATGTTCTTCTGGTGTGCATGTGTGTGTCCATGTATCTTCGTGAATGGATGCAAGTGTGCTTCATGGCTAACATTACTATGTTGTGGTGTCTCTAATGACATCACAAAAGCAGGATATTTGTCATTAGTCGATCCATTGTCCATTGAGGCGTCTGGATCCATGACGAAAGTTGGGGCACCTGTATCCATGATGACGTTAGCATGATACGGTTTGAATGGCTGTCTGAGAGGATATCTGATCGCATATGTAGCTGTCAGTGGCCCTCTTGGGGACTGTCCAAACAGGGACTGGCATCTTGCATCTCTGACTCTTTGGGCTGTCATGCTTATGGGGGCCAAGAGGGGAATTCCAGGGACCCTTTCTGGAGCAGGATCCTCGCAGCAAAGATACAGACCCCATAATTGAGCTTGCAAACCACATTCAGCCAATGGCAGGATTAAAGGGGACTGAGCTTTGTGTAATAATTTCTCTTTTTAACGAACACATTGGTTTGCTGGATACTTCACCCCAAGGGCATGCTCCTGTGGAAGCTGAGTCCTGAATACTGGAAACATCACTGATTGGTTTGAGCAGAGATGCCTCTCATGAACCCCATTCTCACAGCCAGCTGTCCGCAAGCAGAAAGAGCGGGTACAGTGAAGGATCGCTTGGATCTTGTAAACCTCAGTGTGTTCACGATCTGTCCAGAGAACAAATCCATGATGGTTGCAGCCCTTTTGTGAATGCTCAAATCGCTTACCCACTCTATCACATGCAAGTTAACCTGATGCAGCTGAAGGTTGCTAGTCCCTGAATAAGCCAGCCAATCCATAAACTTGCTCAATACAAAACCCCATCTGAAGAGTGTTTCTGTGCCATTGTTACCTGCTCTACTGTATTGAACTTGTGGTCTGGCGAGTCTGTTGTCACTTTCTACCATTTGGAGCCTGCATCTTCATTAAAAACTCACCTGCAAGCAGAGTGCCGCAGAGTGCCGAAGAGTGTTTCTGTGCCATTGTTACCTTCTCCACAGTATTGGACCTGAAATGTTGGCCTGGTGAGTCTGTCTACCCATTCTACCCTTTCGAGCCAGCGTCTTCATTAAACACTCACCCACAAGTGGAGCCCTATGGAATGCTGCTGAGTGTTTCTGTGTTTGTTTCTCGTGTGGCATTATCCAGCGTGTTTTTGCTCTCCTGTTATTCTCTCTGCCTCCAGTTTCCTTTTGGTGTGGAGGTGAGCTCTTCATCGGAATATGCAGTTGGCGTTGCTCAGAGAGTTTCCATCTGCTTTGAAGCAGCTTTCATCGCCGCACTTGTGCACAGAACGTTATGGTAAGTGGACAAAGGACTTTGTCTCTCATCGAATGCAGGCTTTGGAGTGCATCCTTGTTAGGCACAATTGTATGCAGTACCCTTTGGGTGCACTACAACAACCCTGACCTCCTGGCAATAGGAACCCAACCTTTGGTATAAGTCTGTACTACACATGTTGGTAGCGTGGTGAGTAGCCAGGCTTATCTAAATAGGGGTCAATTCGAGCTGTAAGGGAGTTACACCGAGATTCACAGTGACAAGTATTCAAATAAACTCTTACATACAAGGTTTCTTGAATAAACCATTATTAATTTATTTATCAGCCAATTAGATTAAGCCTTCTTCAGAAGGGAGCAATATAAAGCAACACACAAATACACTCCAAAAATACACACTCTTAAGTTTCTAAATCAGTAAGTACCCTTTTGGGATGTCCTCCAGACACAACCTACAACCTCAGGAGACTTCAATAGTTAGGGTGCTGGGGACATTAATATATCATGGTTGCATTTAGAATTGCTTAGGAATAGGTCAAAGAAAAAGGTTATTAGAACACACAAGAAATCACAAACATTCTTAAGCAGGCAATTACTTTCAGAATCCCCAATAAGAGTAATTCAATGGAACAGGCTAAGCCAAAGTCAATGGGCAAAAGTCTATATGAGCTGGCACTTCCTTGCAGGTAAGTAAGAAAATTATTTGCACAATATTTTAGAAGTCTTTGAAGAAAAAGAAGAATCAATGTAGGGCCGTAAGCTGTTAGACTTGTGAGGGGTAGACGATGCAAGCAACTCTTCAACAAGACGTAAGTTCTCTCAGAGTTTACAGTACTTTTGTATTGAAGAAAAAGTACAGCAGATGACTTCTGTTCCTGTGCAGTTCTGCAGATCTCACTGTTCCTGGGCCTCAGTCGTGGGGAGAAGAGGGAGGACTTCTGGGGACTCCTGCACTGCAATGGAACGGTCACTGCTTGCAACCGGCAATCTTCAAACCAAGTGGCTATTCAGCGTTTCAGCTCCTCTTGTCTACCGCAAATAACAATACCACGGTTCCTGGCTGTCGAGATGGGCTTTCCTTGCTTCTGGGGTCCCACACTCTGTTGAGGTGGCTCAGGCTCGGTCAGTCCTGCTTCCCGCGAGTCCGGAGGATCTTCCTGGAGCTCTTGGCCAGCTTAAAAGCAATGCACATGAACTGGTGTTCCTCACCCTTGCTATTCGGTTTCCAGCATCAACACTGTGGAAATTCAACCAGCTCCGAGAAGATGTCCACGTGGTTTACTTTGGAGTTGATTGGTCCCACCAACTCAAAGGGAGAAGTCGTTCTTGCAGGAGCTTCTCTGTCGATACGAATTTGGAGTTTCAGCACAGCAGCAGGGCTTCACCGGGCAAACCAACGGTCCAGGAGTTGCAGCATGCGTCCTCTTCAAGTTCTTTTTCACTTCCTACGTTCCAGTGGTCGACTCTGCTTTCCAAGCCAAAAGCCTCGCCTTTTATGCAGCTTGCTCGCATTCATTCCAGCGTTGCTGTCAGTCACCCACAGGGTGGCACAGTCAGCCACCCAATCACCACAGAGTGAATTTGGGTCTCCTAGGAGACTACGCACAGGGAGTTTTGGACACCTCCCTCCCTTCCTGCCCCCGCCAGACACCCTGGAGCCAGAGGCGGGCTTCACTCGTGAATCCCACCAAAGGCAAAACAAATAAAGGAACCAAACCTGGTTTGGCATGCAAAGTAAATCTCAAGAAGGACCTTTCCACAAAGAAATGGAAAAAAAAGAAGACCGGGCCATTTTGACAAAAATGGCACTCTTGGGTGCTTTACTGCAGCCTCTTGGGTGCTTTACTGCAGCTGTGAACGCAGCCTGTGGTAAATGCACACCATGGTAGTTAAAAGTAAATCACTGCCACCAGCCTTTCAGAGAGGAAAGGGTAACATAAACATTTTACATGAAAAGCTAGACAAAGGGGATACTAGGAACCCCCTCCAGCACCCTATTGTATGATAGTGTGTGCTAGGTCTAGAAAGTTACAAATGTAAGTAAAGTCAATTTCACTTTACTGCTCTGTGAAGGTATTTAAACCTTGGTAAATCTGAAAGACTTCCCTGTGTCACTGCACTGAAGGTGCTGTGTGACACAATGTAAAAGATGATACCTATGGAGTTTGTCAGACTCCACAACCAAAAGGAACACAGAGTACAAAATCACATTAAAATACATGAGAGAGTGGGAAAAAGGGTCTCACTCTCTCCAGGTTGAAAAGAATCAAGTCCTCAAAATCCAGCAAAGTTGCTGGGGGTCTCTAAGGTACAGGGAATTGGCACATTTCTGAGAATTCTTCCTAACAACCTTTTGCCTTTTTTCTTGCTTGCAACAATAGTTTTTTGGGGATATTGAAGGCCCGACAAGCTACCTTTCAGTGCACAGTTGACAGCTTGCTAGATCAGTGCCGCTTGGGTGATGCTGGAGACAACACTCAGTTGATTGGCTTTCCGCTCCCCAAAATCAACTGCTTTAGAGCATGGTGTTCTTGACTGCGTTCATCCAGTGTGCACTGGCTGTTTGATTTTTGTGATCTTGTAAATCGGTGACTGAAACTAGTTGCACTTACACCCCATGTATGATCTAAGAAGCGGGCACACAGTAGCCATTAAGTCTTACAGCCACATTTCGGATGCCGTCATGCTAGTGGCTATCAACCTCCCCCTCCCTTCCTCTCCGGGGATGGCCCCTTGCCTGCACTGCGAGATAGCAGCTTATTTTCTTCTTTTGCAATAGCCAGTGCTACACAAGGGAGTCCCCTTTTACCATCCTTACCATCACCAACAAAAGGATTGATTAAAGGAATTAGTGCCATTCAGGCAACAAAGAACACTTCTTTGTTTGCCGACCACAAAAGTGATGGGTGGAAGGTTTTGAATGTATCTGTACCATGGGCATTACTCTGGACAACCTTCCACACCACCGTTTTTTAGCCCATCTACGCCATTGCAAAAGGGGTCCAGCCATATGCAAATCAGTCAGGTACTGCCACCAATGGTAGCAGCCCAGCCCGAACTGCTAGGCCAGGTCCCATCTGCACGGAAACACAAGCAACCCCACACATGCTTCGGCCTTGTTGGGCCTCCTCAGTGAGGTGCAGCTTGGTTCCCTATGACACAGCGAGCAAGGGGCGCACGTCTGGTAATACCCTCTCTCACATAGTGAGACAAACTGACCACAAAAGTGATGGGTGGAAGGTTTTGAATGTATCTGTACCACTGGCATTGCTCTGGGCAACTTTCCACACAACCGTTTTTTAGCCCATGTGCGCCATTGCAAAAGGGGTCCAGTCATATGCAAATCAGTCAGGTACTGCCACCAATGGTAGCAGCCCAGCCCGAACTGCTAGGCCAGGTCCCATCTGCACGGAAACACAAGCAACCCCACACATGCTTCGGCCTTGTTGGGCCTCCTCAGTGAGGTGCAGCTTGGTTCCCTATGGCACAGCGAGCAAGGGACCCACGTCTGGGCATACCCCCTCTCACATAGTGAGACAAACTGACCACAAAAGTGATGGGTGGAAGGTTTTGAATGTATCTGTACCACTGGCATTGCTCTGGGCAACCTTCCACACTACCGTTTTTTAGCCCATTAGCGCCATTGCAAAAGGGGTCCAGCCATATGCAAATCAGTCAGGTACTGACACCAATGGTAGCAGCCCAACCCGAACTGCTAGGCCAGATCCCCTCTGCACGGAAACACAAGCAACCCCAGACATGTTTCGGCCTTGTTGGGCCTCCTCAGTGAGGTGCAGCTTGGTTTCCTATGGCACAGCGAGCAAGTGACCCACGACTGGGCATACCCTCTCTCACATAGTGAGACAAACTGACCAAAAAAGTGATGGGTGGAAGGTTTTAAATGTATCTGTACCACTGGCATTGCTCTGGGCAACTTTCCACACAACTGTTTTTTAGCCCATGTGCGCCATTGCAAAAGGGGTCCAGCCATATGCAAATCAGTCAGGTACTGCCACCAATGGTAGCAGCCCAGCCCGAACTGCTAGGCCAGGTCCCCTCTGCACGGAAACACAAGCAACCCCACACATGTTTCGGCCTTGTTGGGCCTCCTCAGTGAGGTGCAGCTTGGTTCCCTATGGCACAGTGAGCAAGGGACCCACGTCTGGGCATACCCCATCTCACATAGTGAGACAAACTGACCACAAAAGTGATGGGTGGAAGGTTTTGAATGTATCTGTACCACTGGCATTGCTCTGGGCAACCTTCCACACCACCGTTTTTTAGCCCATTTGCGCCATTGTAAACGGGGTCGAGCCATATGCAAATCAGTCAGGTACTGCCACTAATGGTAGCAGCCCAGCCCGAACTGCTAGGCCAGGTCCCCTATGCACGTAAACACAAGCAACCCCAGACATGTTTCGGCCTTGTTGTCCTCCTAAGTGAGGTGCAGCTTGGTTCCCTATGGCACAGCGAGCAAGGGACCCACGTCTGGGCATACCCTCTCCCACATAGTGAGACAAACTGACCACAAAAGTGATGGGTGGAAGGTTTTGAATGTATCTGTACCACTGGCATTGCTCTGGGCAACCTTCCACACCACCGTTTTGTAGCCCATCTGCACCATTGCAAAAGCGGTCCAGCCATATGCAAATCAGTCAAGTACTGCCACCAATGGTAGCAGCCCAGCCCGAACTGCTAGGCCAGGTCCCCTCTGGACGGAAACACAAGCAACCCCAGACATGTTTCGGCCTTGTTGGGCCTCCTCAGTGAGGTGCAGCTTGGTTCCCTATGGCACAGCGAGCAAGGGACCCACGTCTGGGCATACCCTCTCTCACATAGTGAGACAAACTGACCACGAAAGTGATGGGTGGAAGGATTTGAATGTATCTGTACCACTGGCATTGCTCTGGGATGGGTATGCCCAGACGTGGGTCCCGAGTCTGCCGGGCCTAGAGACCCAAGCTACTCCTCACTGATGACGCCCAACAAGGCTGAAAAATGTCTGGGGATGCTTGTGGTCTCGTGCAGAAGGGATGTGACCTAGCAGTTTGGGCTGGGCTGCCCCTTTTGGGGTAGGACCAAGCCTGATTTGCATATGGTTTTTCCCCTTCTGTAATGTCTTGGCAGGCTGAGAAATGATGGTCTGGAGGGTTGCCCAGAGCTTTGCGTGTGGTTATGATTAATTCAAAACCTTCCAGCCATCAGCTTTCTGTTTTGCCACTTCTTTGTTTGCCCCTGTGAGGGCGGCACCCAGGCACTCTCCGGGATGTGGCTTCCATGAAGCAAATGAGCACTCTAAGAAAGCAGCCTTACATGTGGTTGCACAGATACATCTGGACAGTCTGCAACCTTCGTGTGACAACCACTTCATAGTCCAGTCTCCCCGCTGCAGTCACCAGATTTTGCAAATAATTTTAGTTCTGTGGATACCTCTAAAGACCTGGCAGATAGAACTTACTTGGCTCGGATTAATCTGCCTCATCATTGGAGTCAAGTCCTCTTTCTCTTCCGCTGAGGAGGCTTAAATCAGTAATGCATCGACTGAATCAAGAAAATGGGGATCCGCAGTATGATCTTCTGGTGGAAATCAACCAGGTTTTGTGTATCTTGATGTCACTGTATGAGAACATTGAGGCAGAAACCAAGAACCACTCTGAAATGTTGTAATCATTACTGTTTAAATTCTATAATATAAATTGCACAACACAATATAGGAATTCCTACTAAATCGTGGGATCAACAGTGGTTGAGGGCCCAAATTCGAATGAATCATTGGTTGAAGAGGTGGGGTTGGCGCCCTCAGGTACATCAAGTATGCAGTTGTATTCCAAGCATTGGGCAACCTGCTTTGCCATCGATCCACAAATCAGTCACCTGCAAAATCCTCACACCCAATCGAGTAACTCTATCACCTTTATTGTCACCAAGAGGTGAGGGTAATCAAGTGTTACAGGTTGTCCAAAGGGGTTTTCCGGAAGTCATATGGGTGGAGACTTTTAGCCTCCCCAAAGGGGGAGGTGACGAAATTAAAACTCAAAGAAAAAGAGACCTACGGACAGTGAGAGTCGCATTGAGTAGAAAGAATCGTGTTCTTCAGAGCAAGAAAACAAAGAACAGCCCACTCCACTATTTGAATAAACAGGCTTCCCAGAACTTTCTTTGTTCCCTTCTTACTCAGTCTTTGGTGAAGGATGCTTTGAATCACCAGCAAGCTTCTAGTGGGGAGATGGCTTGCCCTCGTGGAAGGGGCAAATCAAAAGCACACCTGGTGGCTTTGGGTCTGGATTCTTTGTCTAAACAAATTGGTCCCATCTCCTTGCCGGTCTATCCTCTACAGATTGTAAATCCAACCCAGAGCACTTCAAAATCCATGGTAAACTTGAGCTAGCATTAAGCTGGTGGTTGGGTATTCACTCGTGACTTATCGCAGATTAATCCATATTCAAAATTGAGGCCTCTTGTCTCTGTGAAATCTTCCTTTGGGCTAGCCCAGGGCTCACCGATCAAGAGTATATGCTGCTTGGTCCAAGATCTCTCCAGAACCCTCATAAATCTTTCAACGATATGAGAGAAAAAGTGGCAAAGGAGGTGTGAATTAATCGAAAGTGTTTTGCCTGGAAATAGATCACTTTGCTTAAATCGTGCTAGTTTTCTGTGTCTTCTTGGGGATATTCCAAATCTCGCTGGTATTGCTTCTGGGGACCATAAATGGATCGAATTTATCGACCTTTACCGCACTGATCGCCTCTTGATCAAAGGTTGTGTTGGACTTAATTTTAAACGAGCAAGAACATCTTAGGTCGTATGGCTTCAACCTCAGGGACCATACTGAAAAAATAAAATGAAGTGTACTCTTGACCGGAATCACAGGAATGGCACCTACACCTCACAACGGAAGTGTTTCACACAATGGAGGGCAGTTGGCTGAAGATATTCAAGCACTTAAGAAAAAGGTGCTTCGTAATTAAACAGTGACTGGTCTTGGTTACTGAACTCAATGGACGCAACGAACAGAGATTAACTCACAATGAATCTCCTTCCCCAGGGTCTCCTCCTGACATTACTATCTTGCAACATCCAGGGACATGTACAATTGTTTAACAACGAATATATGGGCACAAAATGTAAGTCACTTAGAAGCAATGTATTTACTTGCTTATCCTGTGTTTATTGGCATGTGGGAATATGCGAGCTGCAGGAGGTTATAGATAACTTCTCCCAGTGTATCAACGATTGGTGCTGTGTATTCTTTGGTCGACACATACCCTAACAAGTGACCTAAATTCTGATTGTGTGCAAGGGGCTCAACTCATAAGTAGCGTTGGTAGGTGTGACATGTGTAGTAGAAAACTATGCAATGGTAGCATATGGTTCAAAGGGATTGTGTGCCTTGCGTTTGACACAACTGAACAGGATTATTCCAAAAAGACATCCCCCCTCAGCCTACCTGGTCGAATGGAGTGGTCTAAGTGACTTTAGATTACATATTTACAGGTAAATGGTTGTTTGAAAAATCTGTCTCCCTGATAATTACTCCGACCACCTATAGTGTTCATTTTATGCTTGAGGGCAACTTCCATGTCCTGCTAAGTAGCAATCATCAGGACGAGAATGGTCCATCTGAAGTTAGCATCAACACAGCAGGCAATCAGATCTCATGGAATCTGGGCTCAGTTGTTAGGGTAAACAACGCCGTGGCTGACTGCTTGGGGTCCACCACACAGGAATGGAAGTTTAATATGTTTAAGGTGGACAACGTTGAGCGGTTTGTGGCGGAATTGTCATCATCTAGCCTTGGCACAGAAGATTAAGAAGGGAGATTGGCCTTAAGAAACTTCTCACGCTTATAACACAGGATTTGGTCAATGAAAAGAACTGAGAGCGTCTATCAGAGCAGCTAACACAAGGGTGGACTTGGATTTAACTCACAAAGCAGGGCTGATTAGACGAGCCCGATAAACATATCCGAATTGGCTGCGTAATAATCACACCAAAGGCTCCAACAGGATGCAGAAGCTGCCCTGTTGTTCTTACGTAATAAACATACTCATGCCACAGGGACAGGGGAGAAGTCAAGACAAAACAGAGCCCAAAAGGGTGAGTCCAGTGCAGAACAAAACAGCACACAGTCAAAACACACAATGCTATTGCTCCATTTCCAAAGCGGAAAGAGAACGAGAAATTCAAATATTTTTTAAGTAAATCTCTCCGCACATAATCAAGGATATTATCGAGATAGCAGTTTAAACCGAGCGAGTTATTTCTGTGCAGTCGTATGTGTTTTCACATTGACTAATTGAAAGGCCTCTGTGCATTTGATGGTTTCAATGACTGGGTTGCATGTGTCGTGTCGGACAGCAGTGAGATCCAGAGCACAGACAGACCCTGGGTTTGCTGGAAGTTAAAAAGGTAAGCTGAGCTCTAGGACAACATTCTCTTCTCAGGGTTATTTGACCTCTTGGCAATGAGGGAAAACGTGTACCCTGCCCTGAAGCAAAGGAATCTGCCGACCCCGTTCACCCTTGAATGAAGCCGTGAACTTGAGAAAAATCACCCTGTCACTACCTCCAAAAAAGGGACCAGAGGACTTCTTTAGCAGGGCACAGAGGCATCCGCCCGACGCTCACAGCACGAGAAAATGTACTTTCATACTAAAGTGTAGCTTCTTCAATAAGTGCACGAGCTAATCATTTGTTGTGCTTGCTGCACAGTGTGCAAGTGCTGAGAGAAACACATGCTGGGTAGGACTCTGATGTAAACAGCTCACACGCAGCAACACCCCCCTAGCGTCCAACAATGCCCTCAGATCCCGCAATAGCACAGGATTGGATGAAGACGAGAACCTTCTGAGCCTGCCCAGATTTTGAGGGGCAGTCACACAGGGGCGCAGCTGTTTCAGTGCCACAGGCAGACACACCAGGTTGGGGTTGGAGCTTTTGCTTTCCAACCCGACCACACACACCCACTGCTCATATGTGTTGGGTTCGGTTAGTAATCCCTTCCACGTGTGCAATTATTATTGAACATGTGGAAGTGCGAGGTATCCTGACTCAGGCAGCTGCCTCAATTGCAGTTGTTGTAGGAGGGTTGATTGGCTGCACAAACGTGAGCAAACTCCATGAATCCGCGGAGAGGGCTCTGATAATCGAACACACCAGATGAATACACTCGAGATGCAGCCGAATGTCCAAGCCTGCCGATGAGATGACAAATCATCATGACAGGCCCACTGCGAGTTTCACCCGGGATCTGGCAGCACCAACACCATGTCTACATTTGCAGTATAGGATGAGTTATAGGAAACAGATTTTAGGGTCCTGAGAGTCTTTTGTTTTGGAGTTTATCCAGGCACACAATGTGCACATCTTGCGCAAATACATAGTTCCTGTGTAAAGGCAGATTGGTTAAAGTGATAGTGGTGGGAAAAGGAGAGGCACGTAAGCCAGGACATTGTGAAATCTAGTCAAGTTTTCCAGTAATCTACAAGGAATCAGTAGAGCAAACTTTCAACTCAAGCAATGTGATTGGCAATTCTTTGCATATGTGTTGGGGATTTGCAAAACATGACGCTGCTGTTTTTTAGGCTGGCAAGCCCAGGCCTAGGGTGGACCCGTAAAACCATTCCACATTGAATAGAAATGTGGGAGATAGTCAAAGTAGTGGGTTACTCCTTTGTAGCAATGTTAAACCTGCAAGCATTTCAATTCATATGTTTTAACCATTCCAACTAAGGCCCTATCGGGATCGAAAACTAGAGCACTACTAGTGTAGCTTAATTTTATGAATCTAATAAAGTGATCTGAAACGTTCCCTGATGCCTTGTAAAACAAGGTTCAAAGGAAGAGCTGTTAATCATTGAAAACCTGCTTCTGGGTTCACAAGGAAGAAAGTGAAAATTATGAAGTAACACTGACGGGTTCTGCTTCCAGCTTAGCATGACTAATTGAAACATAACCCTTGTTTTGCGTTTGAGCATGTGTGCCTGACTTATAAAAGTTTGACTCACATATTTACACAGAACAGTGTTCTCATAATACACAAAAAGTCTCCTCCCCTACTCATGCCAAAGGCAGGACCCTAGGCTGGGTTGCTGATCGGAATTGTAACATTAGCATTACCAACATAATGCCACAATCCTGGACTGACCATTATTTAATTGTATTCAATGCCTCACTTGACCTTATCTGACCCAAACCTATACTTATGGCCCGCCACTCCCTACCAGAAGTAAAAAAGACATCACAGCAGAACAACTCCTACCCCACCTCCTCCCTACTCTCGACAATCTAGGTAACATCACAGACCCCACGTCGCTTGTGGAAGCCTATAACAGCACGATGATCAAGGCACTTGACTTGATTGCCCCTACCAAAATACGCAAAAGCAAACAACTTTGTCACCTAAACAACTGGTTCACACCACACTTGAAAGACCTCAGAACTCAAAAAAGAAATCTGCAGTCAATTTGGCAACACTCACCCACTGAGGAGAACAAAATTAAATTAGCCACTCTCGCCAAACAGTATAAAAAGGAAATCATAAGCACTAAAAGAAATACCTTTAATGATAGAATATCTAAGGCCAAATCAGATACCAAGGAGCTATTCTCCATCCTCCGTGAAATGGAATCACCCATACCCCCGAATGATAACATTCCTAAAAATAAGCTCTGGTGCACTAATATACAAAATGCCTTGGCGGGCAAAATTAGCTTGCTCCAAACCAAAACTGCAAATAAAAAAGCTTCCCTGCTCCTGCCAACGGAGCCTACACCTCAGCCACATCTCCTTCCAAACCAGCCTAACACCCCTCACCCATTTAGCTTCAGACAAATATCTATATTGGAGACAGAAAAAATCATACTATCTCTAAAGCCCTCCAACTGCAAAGGAGACAATTGCCCTGCCCAAATTATAAAAGATGCAGCTAGAGACCTAGCCCCCTTCATCTCTAAACTCATCAATGCATCCTTTAAGTCTAACTTAGTGCCCAATAACCTCAAACAATCTTGGGTGCTTCCCTTGCTAAAAAAACAAACACTTGACCCCGCAATACCGACAAATTACAGACCTATCACCACTGTCCCATTTCTGCTTAAAATTATTGACAGAGTAGCGTACCTGCAAATTCAGGACTACTTAGAAACTAACAACCTACTAGGCTCACGGCAATCTGGCTTCCGTCCCCTTCATGGTACTGAAATAGCCCTGATTGACCTCAAGACCCAAATTGATGAGTTGAAGGACAATGGCAAATCAGCTATGCTACTCCTCCTTGACCTATCCGTGGCCTTCGACTTGGTAGATCACGCAGTCTTATGCAATCACCTCAGCTCCGCCGCTCATTTTTCAAGTGATGCCATAACCTGGGTACAATCCTTCCTTGCAAACCGGACAACGAGAGTCTTCTCCCCCCTAGCAGCCGCTGATCCCACACAAGTTTCATGCGGTGTCCCTCAAGGATCATGTGTATCTCCGACGATGTATAACATCTTTACTAAGCCCCTGTTTGACAAGTTGGACAGACTGGGTATCATCTACACTAATTACGCAGATGACACTCAGATCCTTATCCCCCTTTCGGGCAACTTCTTAGAAGACACAGCCTTAGTAAATAAGATATATCTCCTCATTCAGGCATGGATGGCATCTCACGGCCTCTGCCTGAATGACGACAAGACTAAGTTACTGATCCTCGGCTCAGAGCTGGCCATCAAAAAACTTGACCCAAACTATGCCTCATGCAACATCGACAATAATGTCATCAAAGTGATGCCTGCAGTCAAAACCCTCGGGGTCTATCTCGACTCAGCGCTCACCTTCAAGAAACAAACTAACTCACTAGCATCTTCCACTGCATATACTTGCAAATTGATCCGAGCATGTAGACCATTTCTAACTGAGACTAGTTGCATTACATTAGCTAATGCACTCATCATATCCAAGTTGGATTACTGTAATGCTCTATATGCAGGATCTAAAAAGAATATCCTTGATAAACTCCAAACTCTCCAAAACAACGCTATTAGAGTAGCTTTAAATATTTCTAATAGAGCTCATATCTCCACCTCTAGGAAAAATATCCACTGGCTAAAAATCAAAGACAGGATTGCCCTCAAAACACTCTCCCTCACCTCCAAATGTCTTAACAATATAGCTCCCCCTTACCTGGTAAACAGAGTCAACAAGAGAACTTCAAACCGTCCTACTAGAATGACTAACGCCTATACCTTAGTGGTGCCTAGATATAAAAAGAGTACAGCTGGCGGCTCCAGTTTTCCGGTCATAGCTGCGCAAACTTGGAACAAACTCCCTCTGGATCTCAGAATGGACCAACCTTCCCTAGCTTCAGGCGGAAAGTCCTCACCTGGATACGTTCCAATGACACTTAGCCTGACGGTCCCATTGCCACCTGCTCTAGAGACCCTAGATGACTGTAACTACATGAACTGATATCTGGTTAACCAGCTTGAACTGTAGTTTCGCATTTTCTTGTACATGCAACATTGTTAGTAATATGAACAGTATAACTGTATTTTTCCTGTAACCAAGTTCTCAAGTATCCTTGTATTGTCTGCGCCCAGCTACCCCTTTGGGTTTGGTTTTGCGCTATACCAAATAAACAAACAAAACAAACAAACAAAACATGTTTATGGCTTAAAGGTGTAAATACAAAGCATGGGATCTAAGCTGTAACCTTCTAGCTCTATCACTGCTGCAGTGCCAAGGAAGGGCATGATATTCCATCAATGTGTATTGTATACAAATGTAATGTATGGTATTTTTATTGATTACTTTTTGATTTGACTTTAACTAATAGTCACATCCTTGATCGCTTTTTTGTTTGTTTCTAAATGTACTTAATTCACACTCTTAAACCCGAGTTGATGTGGCTGCCTTCTATACTGTTGAAAATGTCCAAGGATTGATCATTGGCTATTCACTCTGTGACCATGTCTATGGGACTTTGAAAGTCAATGCCTGGCATCATCTTGGCATATTTTGTATAGTCCAATAAAAGGTATCATAACTTTTAGAATGTGTTTTTAAAAGTCGCCTAACAGGGTTTCACACCTTCAGTAGCATAGCACATTGATTATTAAAATAACGTTTTCTTACAATATGTTCAGAGACATTTTGGATGCCAAAATCCTCTTCCAGCAGTTGCCACACAATATGTATGTTGTCCTTTTCTTTCGGCAGGATGTGTCTCCTTTCCATTCAAACAAACTCATCAGCCTGCAATGCAGTGGTCCTTCTGGAAGTCAGTACCTCCCTGCAGCCATGTTTAATGGAGTTAGGAAAGCATGCCCACATATATTTGCTGTGCTTGTGTTTGTCCAAAATCCACGCTCTAGTGCTCATGTGAGTCCTGCACAATCTGCATGTGTTACTTTCTGTCACCATAAGTAGTTAATATATGATATGATAAATCCTTTATAACGCGCCTGTACACAAGTGTTTCTAGGCGCGAGTTTCAATTGCCTCAGCAGCGTTATAGGTTTAGCGTTCTTTTGACAGTAAAAGGTGACGATTTTTTAAAAACACTGCATGTGGTATTTTTGAAAATCTCTGCATTGTTTGTCAAAAGACATTTTTGGTCCACTTCTATCATCATTTTGGGAATAGTCATTGTTTACGTAAAGTTCACTTTTTAACCTTCTGTGCATTACATTGCAAAGAGAGTGAGACGGTTGACATCGGAGAAGCCCCCCCTCTTAACTCCTTTCATGATCTCCATGCTTATATGTTTTTCCTCCACTAAAGGGGGGCTCAAGTGCTCTGCTGCAATACACGAAAAATGCTGCCTAAATTATCAGTGGACTTTAAAAAAAGTTATCCTGCAAGTCCTGCGTGGAGGTAAACATTTGGGTAGAATATATATCAGGTGCTTCGCCTGATTCTAAGTGGTATTTATTGAATGCATTATTTCTTTGTGAATTACCCCTGGGCCTTAATGCGGCAGGTGGTTAAAACAGATGGAATAGAACCTATGACCAGTTGTTGCATTACGGCACAGTCTTAATGCGGGCATGTATCTCTTATTTGAGATCTCTCTAAGTGAAAAGGGTCCCCAATATTATTGATATTGATATTTTATTTCTATTGCGCTCGTACACAAGTGTTTCATAGTGGGAATAAATAAATAATATAAATAATTAATACATACAATTATAAATAATTCTCAAGTATAGCTTGTGGCCTGCCATGCTTTGATCCCTCCTATTTGCGGCGCATAGACACATATTTTGTGGAAGTTCTTTTGATTAGGATCAGCCATTGACTGCAATGGCTTTTTGACTAGTCCAAATATGTAGCTTAATGATTTACATTCCACACACGCAACAGGTGGGGTTCCGTCTGGAAATTAGGAACACAGTTGGTCCCCCGCCTTTTGACAGATCTGACAGTGACCAAAGGACTGTCGCTTTTGGATTCATGCTTATGCCCTTTTTTGAGGTCAGATGATTTTCCTCTTAGACTTTCAGAGTCAGCATGCACTGTCACACATGTCTTTTGGGCTCATGCTTATCAGGGATATAGGTTTCAGACCAGATGAAGGAGAAGACAGTGCTGGCATGCTGACACCACAACCAGCCTTAATGGCCCTGTGTGTGTTTAAAGGCCTGTTCAATGGTCACTCCTGAAGTTCCTGCGGCCCACATGAAGTCACTACAGGAAATACTGAGAGACCTCTGACTCAAAGGGAACTCTCAAGGGCATGTTACTGAAGGGCATTATTTCCAAAGTCCTATGCCTCAACACAATCCCAAAAGCCATCTTCCAACGCTAACTAGCCGAATACTTTCCCAAAAACCCAAATAGTAGCCTTCATTCTGTGGCAGAACATATTAGTGGGTGAATTAACTCATACGGTAATGCACACAACCCAGATACCTCTTTTGTAGGGCACAGACTTAAATCCTGGTCAGGCCGACTCAACCATTTATCCTAGCATAGTTAGTAAACCCAGTACTATGAACTACTGGGTAATAATAACACCTATTAGTACAGTGCTTGTAATTGGAGTAATATGAAATCAACCCGTATATGAAAACATCATGTTATTATAGATAATAATGTATGCAGTAAATCAGAGCTAATGCTCGTCTTTCTTAGCAGCTGAAATATATTATGTCATGCATATGGCACGACTCCAGGGGATGGTTTCACATACATTGCGCTGGTGTACAAGACATCAGTGGAATAGACTTTTGGTTTTCCTGTGGGTATGGCGCTGGGCAAAATTTCAGGACGTCCCATTGTAAGTATGGGGACTTTCGTGCAGATGGCTTTTCCTGGGGTGGGGAAAGGGTCCAGGCCCCAGAGCACCTATGTACTCAGTGTCCCTGCAAGGCGTTATACTTCAGGCCTAGTGCTTTTTGGAAATTTGAAATCTCATAACACTGCTTTTTTTTAAATTGTATTTGAAGGCCAGAATTGATGTTAGTTCCAGATGTCTGTGACCCAAACCCAATTCCAAATGCATTTCGTGCCCCAGGCCAGTACTCCCAAAGACATGTGAAACAAATCGCTGAGAGAAGAAAATGTGTTTTTTTTTATGTGGCGCATTGTCGCTAATGTGTATTGAATATTGCACCATAATGTCACAAATGAATTAATATTTCTAAGCAGTATTGTACAGTGGCTCAGAAGGCATGTTAACATTGTTAAAACCACTACCACAAAAATGTGCAAGCAAACATATCCTTAATATGACACATAAATTATGGTGCATAAGCAAAATGTTACTATGTAAATTAATAACCAATCGGCTAAAAATATATCCACTGAACCTCATTTGACTTAATTGTACATTTGAAATAAAAAATAAAGATTCTGTTATGAACTTCACACGATGTTCTTCTGACCAAACTTTAGTCCTGTATACATTGTGGGGTATATTTACCAGACCAGCAGAACTCCCCTGCACCACCAAACTGCATTTTCAGCAGTAACAAGAAGAATGGCTGCGCTGGCTCTGCTGAGCACATATGGGGCGAGATGTAACATAGAACACCTCGAGAATGGCTGCATTTATTTTCTTCATGTGCACAAAAAGAAAATAATTCAAAAGCAGCCTGGCTCAGCGCTGCTATGCTGCCAGCTCAAGATTTCCAACTGAAAGAGAAAATGTTCTGTCTTTAAAATGACTTTGCACTGGTGCTATTTCCTTCTTTTCAACATTACACAGTTTGGTTCCAGTATGTAAGTGATTTCAATCTGGCACACACCCAAGTCACGCCCAGCATGAAGTGCAAACATTTAACCCTTATTTATTGTATCTAAAAGTTCAATATTCTGAACGATATACCACTCATATCACACCCTTCTCCTGAGAGTCCCCTCTGTCACACCGATCCAGGAATCAGGCTAGTTTGCAAAGGTAAATATTTATTTATGTATTTAGAATTTAAATCACAATATATTTTACTAGGTAACAACAATCGCCAATGGGGTGACAGAACAATAAATAATGCCTTTAATGCACTAGGAGTCAAATAATGAACACAAAACAAATGCAGCACAGAAAAGAATACTATTGTGTTGGTTTGGAACAGATAAAGCTATGGTTAGAGGTTCCCCTTGCAACACCCCTCAACTCACCAATAGGCAATTTAAATAGATGTGAGGAGAGAGCAGGTATTCAGGAATAGCAAAAATCAAACAGAATATCACTCCCACCTTCCCCCTTTTAAACACAAGAGAAACATGGAGTTGACTTTTCAACTGTCAGAATGGCTTTGAAATTGTCTGAGCAAAAACACCAAATGTGGTGAAAAATGCTTACATTTTGATACATTTGTATGGAAGCCGCTTTGAACAGATGCGCACAATCACAAGCAATGATTTAGTCAAATGAAAACATTTGGAATCTTAAAGTCAAAGTAGGAAATAATGTAAAACTAATTCACACGTGTAAAATCTTTCAGAATGTCAAATTGTGGCAAGTTTTCCTTGTGCAACCTTCGCTATAATGGGTTCTATGCATTGCTAAGGATGTTAGGTACAAGTAGGAGTTGCAATTTTGCTTCTATCACAAAAACAGAGGGAGTTATAGAGGCTTTAGTAAAAGTCGGTTTTTCAAAATAGGCTGGAAAACAGAAATTCAGTCTTAAAACTGACAGATTGGTTTTCTTATACTATGTTAAGGACTACAAAAAAGAGAATGCCAAACAGGACTCAGTCATTCACGGCCGCTCATAACTGTTCATATGTGATACTCTAGTTTCTGTTTGGTTTGGGAATTACTTTCCTAATCAAATCAAAAGAAGTTAGGGTTTAGTAACACAGATGAGAGAAAAGTGAGCGCAAGGATAGTTCTAGCAATACTATGGTTCTGAATTAAAGATGGAATGGATTTGAGATTACGATCATACAATGCAGATATATTATGAGTCACTGTTCTTCCTATTAATTCTTACAGAATAAGTTATTAAATTGGACCGTTAGTTATGGTCATGGATTGGGTCTGTCAAGGAAGGACAGCACATCAGGCGCGGGACTGGATCAGCTAGGCCGGTCACCGGATTTGCACAGGATCTGCCCTTCTTGTTTCTGAGTATTTCAAATGAGCAGGATAGCGAGTTCCTCAGGCAAGCCTTGCGGTCGCAAGCCAGATAGTTTCAGGATACTAGTTCAGAAGACTTTCCCACACCACAGCTCTATACTGGGTTGTGAGAATAAGTTTGAGGATTTAGGCCTTGCCGAAAGTCAATAGTTCCCTACTGCTTGGCAAGAGTCTTGGCACCTGGATCTGGAAGGATGTTAAAGCTGGATGGGATGTAGAATGCTCGAAGAAAGTGCTTCACCGGAATCAGGAAAGTGAGTGAATCAGTGAGTCCCTATGTGTTGTCAGCTGTCTCTATTTATCCTTTCAAATGACATCACAAAATGGATGTATGGGCCGGCTTAGCTAAGCTTGCCCCTGTCAACTGGGATTGGATCAGGATCTCATCTCCGCCTTGCATCTGAGTGATTGGATCAAGGACCGATGATGTCACATTTATGGTTTAGCTTTACAGTCCTTAGAAACCGCCCCTCAGCCACTAGTGTCAAAATCAGATTTTATCCTAAATACATATTTTTACATTGGTCACCGCTACACAAATCACACACAAAGATTCCATATTTTATGTAGCATCTGTTCATCAAAATCCCGCACCTATGGGATCTTGTTTCACCTTTCTAGAGAATTTTGTCCTTTTGCCATGAACACATTTTCCAAATTGTCTGCACATTTTCACAAATGTATGTGTTTAACATAGGGATGTGTGTGTACATTTTCACAATTCTAGTATAAATACAGTTCACATAAAACTACATATATTTCCATCCCTGTCCAGAATATGTTACACAGTTCTACCGCCTCTTAAAATGTGCAGCCAAAAATTAGACTAACAACTCCTTTTTATATTTTTCACCACTTTGAATCACAAGTTATGAGTCTGTAAAAATTGTTCATTGTTCATTCTTAACAGCAAGTGGTCCGCCCCTTTGTCTCTGCTTGGAGTCCAGGAGTAGCCCCCTCCTTCGGGGAAGTCCCTCCAGGAGCAATGTACAACCCTTTCACACATCCGTTTCCTGAGCTAGAGGATCTGCCATTGTTCATTCTCTTTTTGTAGACAAAAGTCTTGTCTAAACCACAATTACCATCTCCCAGTGAGTTTCTGCTGAGAGGATTTCCCTCCCCTTGGGAGAAACCTGTTTTTCCACTCCTTGCAGCTCAGCCAGGCTAATTTATTCTTAATTTCTTAAACCCAGCAGAAACCAAACGTGTTGCATTAAACATAAATACATAATTCTCTTAGCTTTAAATCTGTGGGATCAAAAACACAACTGAGATCTGTATTCCTTTTAGCAACAATACTTTTATGTTTGCTAATCCGGCAGATATTTAGTTTAAATACTTTGAAGTTTCACCAGGAGCTCATCTGACAGCTGTCATTCACAGGTAGCCCAGTGTACTGCACACAGATTTTGACAGGAGCTGTCAGTTTACAGACAATCTAGTTTGTCTGAGGATATGTTTTGCTCTTTACACTTTAGGACTTTTTATATTCGCCATGCTTCATTAAATTACATGAATTTTAGCGGCGAGCAAGATTTTGAATGTTGGGAAGTGTTGTATATAGGCATTTTGGAGTTTTTAGCAACAAAGCAAAAGTCATTTATAGGCACATTTTGGAGTTTCATTTGCAAAGTACTGCTTTTCTCTCTGCACTCTGTTTGCTGGCTGGTCATGGAGCCCACTGGCCCATGTTCTGCAGTGTGTGCTCTATCCCACCACATATACACCATGGGTTGTGCATCCATCTTTTTGTGCATTTAAACATGTGGATTTGGAGGTTTTTGGCCCACACAAGAGTTTTGCCGCCATTGTTGCTGTTCCTTGCACCATAACTATCGAGTGATGCCGCATAAGATAGCGGAGTGGGTCAATACATCCCACAAGTAAAACACATCCATGCCCAAATATCTTCAGGATGAACACCATCAAAGGAGGGCCATTCCTCCCTGAAAGGCATTGTGTGTCAAGTAAAAACTGTGAAAGAGCAGAGAAATTTGTTTCAGGCCGTACGGTAAGCGTTTACTTTTGCAACAAATTAACACAGGCAAAACTCTTCACAAGAAGCTCTCTTTCTCCCTGCGCTTATGTCAGTTTTAAAGAACCCTATTCTTGAACAGATTCCTGTGTATTAGAAATTGACCAGAGCTATGGAAATGTTCAGAATGAAGATGCAAGGAAAATCGTATTTCTGAGTGACCAGGGAAAGTAAAATAAACCTGTGCTGCAAAGCAATGAGTTGATATTGTACAAGTTAAATGGAAAAAATACTGTTACATGCCCAGAAACAAAACTATATATGTTGGGAAGAAAAGCTGCCAAAGTGTAGGTAAATTGTACTCTGTGTAGTTTATTTTTCCCCACAAAAAGAACTTCAACATCCTGGTTTGGCCCAGAAATTGCTGTCAAACCAGTTTTTGCAAGGCAGGCACTTCTAATGTGCCAGACCCATGGGAAAGGAAGTTAATTTACCACATGAAAGGCCCAGAGGTGTGGGAAGTGGAGACTTCGTCAGACTGAGCGACATTGCTGCAGCCTGGGACAATGGACAACTCTGTCACTGAAGTGGGAATTCCTCTGACACCTCTCCTCAGCTTCAACTGCCTAGGATCAAAGGGGAGTCATAGCAACCTCTGGCCAAAACTGACCAGAGCATGCCATTTGGCTGGGGGGTTGAAAAGACTGCCCACTTTTGGGAACAAAGCCAGCCCATTTGATTTAAAAGACTTTTGATATTAAGACATTTATTTCAGTAATCTAAAGAAGCAGTAATGTAAAATTTTGACAGCTCAAATGTAATTTTTGCTCCATGAAAATAAGGCGATGTGGATCTTCACAGCATGTGGGGGATGTAAACAGCATTTAAGTGACATTTCTGGGGGAAGCGTACATGGTACAGTTATGAAACTTAAATGCAAATATGTCTGACATTAATAAGCTTCTGTGTACCCATTTGAAGATTTTTTGGGGAAATAGTTTCCATAGAAATTGGGAAAGATTGCCAGAAGGACTAAACAGCATCATACAAACTTGGGGTTTGGAATAACATACTCCATGTAAAAAGTGGTATTTGCCTATCTTATTTTTATAAGGGTGACGTGTATAAATATAAGTGTTGTGTTTTGGCAAAAGTAACTATGGTACAACAAAGCACCTCATAAAAACACACACACTAAAACGGAGTCACTTCCTTCAGTACAATCTGATTACAGGGAGGCAGTGACGTCCTCAGCCTGACCTATCCGATCTTAGAGGTATATCCAGCTTAGTTCTGCCCACGTAGTAAAAATCATCTGATGTCATCTGGCCTATATAAGGAGGAGACATTCAAAATTCAGGAAATTCAAAAAATCCAACATTCAAAAATCCAACTGCAAAATCCAGAGATCCAGACATTCAACACTCACCCTGCAAGATTCCAGACTCCAGAGCCAGGCAGAACCTCCTATCCAGGCAGAACCACCTATCCAGAATTGAACCCTACAAAAATCCCATTAATTCAGGGAGAAAAGGGGAAAGGCTGCTGAGCCCTTTTGGGATTATCCAGTGACCAGACCTGCTTTGCTCAGCGGGTGCACCCCGCTGTCCACTGAGACCAGACTCTAAGGCTGTGTCCTTAGAGGAGAGCCGCCGCTGCACAGTGACCAGATCACTGTTCCACTTTCCAGAGACCAGGCTGGCTGTCCAAACTACCCCATTCAAGTGTTTATTGTAAGTATTAGCCTTCCTCAGTAACCAAAAAAAGCTGCATCATTGCTCTGTAACCTTGTATTATGTCCAATCCCACAGAAATCCTATAAATTCCCTAGTAAATTCTTAAATTGTCAGAATCCCCTGTGTATCCTGTACATATGAAAATATGTGTTAATCTCCATGTGTTAGTGCCATTCTTTCCAAATCATTTCAGTCCATTGTATAAGTCCTTAGTACTATTTGGAATACATTCATTAATTTCCATATAAAGAGGCACTCGGTGTGAATGGGTTAACATTGCAAATTAACCTTCTCATTAATCTAGCCATTAAAAAAAAAAAATCTCAGTCGAACCTGTCATTTTCCTCTTAAAACCGATTTTGCCTGTGGAACTGCTTTCATTATAAAATCCAAGTGTTCCCATCTATGCAAGAATCCTATACTGTCCCAATCAAGAGTCACCCTTTCACAATTTTGTCTGCTTAGCTCATTTATGAAGTTGGTTGCCTTTTTTAAACCCGTGAAACGAAGCAATTGCAATTTTGCTACGTGTGATTCTTGCTGCACTGTTTTTTCCTTCCAAAGTCGATTTTCTAAACAGTATGCCGTTGTTAGTTCCTTGCCTTGTAGCTTGCGAGTTTTCTTGCTTCTTTGATACAGCCACACACATTCTTGCCTTATCCGTTCAACCGCACATGTAAAATCACCATTGCTTAATTCCGAGTGCCATTTTGCTCATTTTCCAAGGAAACTTAATCCGATTTTGGCCTCCCATTCAGGAGTGGTAGGCCAGATTTTCATGCTGATTTTTACCCAGTATACCTGACTCCTTGCTACTCCTCTCCACCCACAAAACTTGGTTAACAGGGGTTTGAGGGAGTGTTGCAGGGTGAATGTCTAACTGTGGTGCTAAATGAAAATACTACCTGAAAAGTAATCTTGCTTTCAGTCATTTCTGCATTGTGTATCTGATGTTAGAAGGTTAAACTAAGTGTATTCTATCATTTCACTGTGTAATTATCACCACACTGGTGATTGCTGCCCTGTATTGAATGTGTTTGATTTTTATTCAAAATTAAAAATAAATAAATATTTCATTATTACACACCGGCCTAGTTCATGGTCCATTGTGACATAGGGAGTATGTTAATTTGAATGTAATACACTTTAAAGTGTTTTAATTGTTTGCTGCATCCCTGGCCAGTAGAAAGAGTCCTGTTCTCAAGTGTGCCGCATCTTTAAAAATACTTAACAACATCACATTAAAATATGAGGTAAAGTGCATACACTACAGTGGCATATTTTTATTAATATTGTTAACATAGTTTATCAAAACCTTACAAAGAATACAAGAAATTAACAAGAAATGTATAATCAAACACATACAGTAAAATTACATTATGATCCATGGTAGAACAACAATTAAAACATATAAATGATAATATCCATCAATTACCTGACAATAAAACATCTAGGCAATAGTCCTTAAAATATTTATTTTAACAATCATAAAAATGTATTAGATTTAAACTATTTAAAAATGAATCACTGCTTGTGCCAAGACCGTCTGATTACCATTGCACAGTCTTAGCGATAGATTATCCACAAAAATAAAATTCGGATTATGCACAAATCCATACAAGTGCAAGAGTTGTGAGTTATGTAGAACTGGACAATATGTTTCTTTTTACTTGATGCAGAAGCTGTATCTTTGCCGTCACAAATACTGAGGATTTCTTTGGTTAATAACAAATTAAACCTGAATTTCATAAAATATAATCTCCATTTTGAACTAGGAAATATTGGGCGACTGGTCCCAATTTTTTATTCTGAAATGTTGAAATAATCTATACCTTTTAGTATATGTAGTGTCTTCACACCATTCCCATTACCACAATATTTTGTTTACTAAGGCTGGATTTTGAACTAAGATCGATGAGGGAATACCTATGGTCCTCAATTTTATATAAAACTATTTACATAATATTTACAAGACCCTTCATGATATATTGTGATTAACTGTCCTTGCCCCCATGGGGAAAATAAGTCAAAGCTATGTCCTTTTACTTAAAGTCAATAGTGGTTCATTTACCCCAGATCATTCCAACTTGCTTTGGAAATTAAAAAGATAATGTCTGCCATATTGTATCAATCATCTCTTTCCCTGCCGTTTGGCATGGTAAGGGGTAGAGCTGAAAGCATCACATTTAATTATTAGAACCTGGAAAAATAATTGTAAACCCAGTAGATGGAGAATAAAAAGGGGAACCCGAAACTCAGAAGACGGCAACCAGCAGTAGGCAGTGCCCCCCAAAGCAGCACCACATCATTCATTATCAGGTGGAGAAGCCAAACACTGATTCCTTGGAAATCATCTCAAGAAGTGAATAGAATAAACAAAAGCAAGAGGTAGGTGCTTATGAAGAGGGCAAGAGAGTCTCTGAAGAATGCATACCTGATCATGGAAAGAGGCTGTTGAAAGAAAGCCTCTCATCATCACCACACAAAGACAGGAGGATGTTGAATGTTTCTCACTAACTCCCACCCGACAAAGCCAAGAGGCTGTTAAACGTCTCTGAAGCATGCTTGCCAGACATATTACAGAACCGAGGGAAAGTCTCATAAGAATGCTTGACTAACAAATCGAAGGGGTTGGTTAGAGTCTCTAAACAGTGCTTACCTGACAATGCCAAAAGACTGGAAAAAGTATTTCAAGTACTAAGAGGCTGGTGAAAGTCTCTGAATAATGCTTGCCCAACAAAGTCCAGAGCCTGTGAAAATATCCGAAGAACAATAACAAGCAAAGATGCTCATGGAATGCTCTTTGGAACAATTGCATGACAAAGCAAGAGGGCAAGAGTTTACTGGGAGAAACTAAGAGACATTTTTGTGGCAAGGACAGAGCGTGTTGAGTGCCTATAAGGAACCACTCAAAGCTAAAGCTAAAAGGGAGGTGAAACCCTGTAAGAGGCACTTGAGCATATGGACCCACAACGCTGTGGGACATTTTGAGAAACTGTAATGAAAGTAGACTAAGAGGAAAAAAGGGGCAGCACTGAATTTCTGTCTTCGTTTCATAAGCCACCATTGAACATACCTTGCTTTCAATGAGTAAAATGGAAACTTAAGGTTCTACTGGTTAAGAGCTTTTGTATGTAGATGACTGTTCACCATATTATGTAAATATTTTTTTAAAAAAGGTTGGAGCAAAACAAATTACTATTAACTCCATACATGAAACATCTAAAAATATTGCCAAATAAACTACCATACACATCCGCACCTAAACGAACCTTTAAACAAAAGAAATGCATTCAAATGTAAAGTAACCTACTTCCACCCAAATCGTGTGGTCCATTCACTAAAGGATAGGGATGCTTACATCTAGTTGTGCTGTATAATTACACAAGAGTACAATGCATCAGATTCATAAAAGGCAATAGACAGGGGCAGGCCGAGCCTCAAAGTTTTTGGGGGGCTGGATGAGTTGTATGAAAGCAGGTAGGGCGTGATCTTTAAACACATTGTGCTGTGGAACCCCCCTTTTTGCTCCCCCACTTTCTCTGAGCTAAAGAGGCTGAACAGCTATTACGCCTTCCTTTGGTCCAATTTAGTGGCTATTCGGTATCACAAAGCTTTGCTAATCATTGAAGGCCAGGTTCATATAAAAGCCGTGTCCTGCAGTTAAGCCTTTGGCTGCAAAACAGGGGCTATACTAATGTGGTCTGGGCAGACATGTGTCCTCTGCGTTGGTACCATTGCTGCTGCTGCCATGTTAATGCTTAACCATAAATAAATGCACAGCTCCGAGGTGAGACATCTGACAGGCTCCTGCCATCACAACATTTGATATCAGATGGTCAGGCAGGTTGGGCGTATTTTGGAGGCCGTTGAAACCATGCTGAACATCCATACTGTCCTCTGCCCTGTCTGACTCCTCAGTGCATCTGAGCATTGTATTCAAAACGGGAAGGTGCCTGGCTGATGCACCAGAGACTCCATGGACCTCTGATGGTGTGACCACTTACAGGAGAGGCCTCCTACAAAGGAGTGAGCTGCAGTTCTCAGATGCGCGAACCTAATTTGCCTGCATCCTCACACTCTGGAATGCCCTTCCTTCTCACACTACTCACATCGCCTTGTGATGTGGGCATTGGGTGGAAGCACACTGTGCTGCATTTGTGGTGTGGCATTCAGCCGAAATAATAATGTATGCACTATCTATTGAATGTAGCATCCCATATACTCTCTATAATATTAACGTTCACTCCCTCTGGTTGGCACAAACATATCAGCTCGGAGCCAGAACGAACACATGGGTCAATATAATAAATTATGCACAAATTAAAGTCAACGTTTATATACATTGTATTGTATTTATGTAAATATAAACATTTGTACAGCACAATTACTTCTGTAGAATGCATCATGGCGCTAAAATCAGCCACTACATGCGCATTGTAGACAGGCGTTCGTGTGTCAATAGCAATGGTTTAAGTCATTTTTAAAAAAGAAGCATACTGTTTTTTAATATGAAATAACCTAAAACCCGAACAATCTTTCTTGTTGTCTTGAAGAATAGTTAACAAGCGTTTTAAGATTTAGAGAAAGATTTCAGTAAAGCAGTCTGGTAAACAATGAATGCCACAATTTTGCCACAAGACATAATCGCCCATTGGAATACAAAGCATTGCCTGTCAAAGATCCTAAACAGTCTTGAAAACAATCACCTAGAAGACTGTCAACACATGCAGTTGCCTCAAGCCAGGAATAATTAAATCTCATTTACAAAAGTAAACAAACACTCTCTTTCTTGATGCACTGTTGCTTCTTGATGCTCTGGCTGGGCAATGCAAGATATGCACCATTGCAGTAGTCAATACAGGGGTGGGAGGGAGAGGGCCCCCAAAAATAGTGGGACAGGCCCCCCAGTGGGTGGGGCAGTAAGGTTTGGGCACCCCGGCGCCAGATTGGCACACCAATGTGCCCCTCTGCGCCAAGGCAGGTATAGTAAACAAAGAAAATAATTCAAAATGGCAGGCTGCCCTTTAGCGGGGGCGGAGGGGCCCCCTACACCGCTGTGGAATTTTATTATGTGAAGGGGGTGCACCTCTCCACCCCCAACCCAATTGGAGGGGCGCCCCATCTCATGTAGCCCTCTCTAGGGGCAGATAAGGGGGGGCCTATCATGCACTCCTCCCTGGGCTCAGGCGTTCGTTCCTAGGAGCAGATATCTGGTCCCAGGGAGGACTGCATGACATGGCACCCATTCCATTACTGGTAGGGGGAGGGGGTCAACGCCCCATCCCATTAGAAAATGCCCCAACCCTTTGGGGTGCCCCACAGCCCCCCCTAAAAAGTATTCCACCATTTTCTACTTTTTCCTTTTGGTAACCCAACTCCACTTGGTGCAGAGAGGCACATTGATGTGCCAATCTGGCCCTGGAGTGCCCAAACCTTACTGCCCCACCCTCTGGGGGGCCTGTCCCACCAATTTTGGGGGCCCTCTCCCCCCTCACCCTAAATGGGTGGCAGGGGCACCTCATGTAGGACTCCCTGGGCCTCCTACAAATGGCTGCGTGAGGTTCACCCCCCTCCATTTGGTGTGGGGGAGAGGGCCCCCAAAAATGGTGGGACAGGCCTGCCAGTGGGTGGGTTAGTAAGGTTGGGCATCCCAGCGGCAGATTGGCACACCAATGTGCCCCTCTGCGCCAAGGCAAGTTTCATAAACAAACAAAAAAAATGGAAAAGTTACACTACACTTTAGGGCGGGCTGAGGGCACCCTAAACCGCCAGGTAATTTTCTAATGTACTGGGGGGTGACCCTCTACCCCCCACACCAAATGTAGGGGGGCATCTCATTCAGCCCTCCCTGGGGGCAGATAAGAGAGGGGCATCTCATGCAGCCCTCCCTGGAGTGAGATGCCCCTTCCTAGGAGCAGATTTCTGCCCCCAGGGAGGGCTACAAGGGGTGCCCCCATTTCCCTTTGGGGTGAGGGGGAGAGGGCCACCCCCCATTTCTGTAAAATATATCCCTAGTGGCTATCCCACCCAAAATTCCCTTTTCTTATTTTCATTTTTTTTAATTGTATATGGTTAAAAAACCTTTACAAATGAAATACAGAATTTATCACATAATAGTAAAACATATAAAATTCATTACATACACAAAATTAGTTTTCCTAAAAATCAGTTACAAAACAGATGACATAAAAATAAGTTTATGATAAAGCTGATACAAGTTTCTTAATAAATATCAGATTCCTCAAAAATTCAATTCGTTCAGCTTGGAATCAATGTTTGCCAGAATCTGAGTTAATCTGATAATAAGCTTGACACTATCTCCATACATACATCTTTGCCATAGAGCCTCACGAGACAAAATTGAATCAGAGTACATAAAGTGACCAAACCTAAATTGACGCAAATCTTCAAAAAATGCACAATATATGACCACCTGTTTGAGGGTCTCCAAAACCGCGACATCATTACAAAAGCGGCATGATCCAGAAGCAAACTTTACATCACATTTACCCCATTGGAGCATCTTTTCATTAGTATGAAACAAATTGAGTTTAAATCGAAGATATATTGTTCGGGCGGCAGAGGATGGGAATTGCATGATGTATTTCGATCTGACCCCCCACTTTCTTCTATACTGGGCATACTCATGATAAGAACTATATAGTCCAATTCTGTCCGCCTGACAGCTCCAATAATATAATTGCAATTTCAATTTGCAACTAGGTAAACCCAATATTAAGTCCTCCTTCAGAACCCCTAGTAATGTCATTAAATCATTCATTTTACCCGCATGACCAGTTAATAATCTCACACACCCTAATTTAAGCAGGTCATTCAAATCTTCATAAAGGGAATTACAGGGAGGGTCAAGAATGTTTGCATAATTATTCAATAATCGCCAGTTCTGTTTTGCAGAGAGTGGCAAGGGACCCAGTTCATGTCGAACAATGTCATTCGGAACAGCAAGGGCTAAACCAAGTACTTTTTTCCATACTCCACCTTGTACAGTATCCAACATGTCATCAACCTCTTATAAGCACATATCAGTTATATAGATAATAGTTGGCTCGACTTTTAGAAGATAAAACTGAAGGATGGGCAGAAGTGGGAATTCACAATATTTAGCCATAATTATACGCATTTGTGAAACTAAGGGTTTGATTCTTACTTGGATTTTTTCCCTCCACCAGGACTTTGAAAAGGCATCAGATAGGGGGTAACCCAGATATTTAATTTCTGTGGCTATTTCGATTTGTCTGCCATCAATCGACCAGTTATAGGGACAAGATTTTTTCCCCCCATCAAATAGTGTAATAATCGGAATAATAACAGCAGAACACCATGATTTGGGTACGTCTTGCAAAATGAATATAGCATCAAATCTGTATTTTAGAATAGTTGCCCACAATTGGGTATCAGAACTATATAAACATGCGGGAATGTCGTCAGGGCCAGTAGCACTCGAGGGATTTAGCTTCATAATTGCCCTGGATATATCTTCATGACACCAAGAAGAATGAGTAGGAATGGCGTTACAAAAGTCAATTCTGGGGTAGTTTGAAAATTGGCCCGGTATATCATATTTGGACTTGATGAAATTAGTCCATTCATCAGCAGATATTCCATTTTCCTTTAAACCATTGTTAGGAGCATTTAACCTCCTCAGTATTGACCAGATATTCCGTCTATCACTTTTGAGTAAGTTATGCATCATATTTTGGTTGTCGTTTAGATAAAGTTTTGTTCTTAGGTTATTCACCGCAGTTTTACAGCTATGAAGGATGTTCTTTTTTAAAAAGTGATAATCAAGCGGTTCAAGAACTAATTTAGATAGTTGACGAATCTTATAGTTCTTACTCTTTATTCGAAAGATTTCTATGTTAAAGGTATGTATATGCTGTTTTTTGTACGAGGTCAATTTTCTTTTCTTTACCATCTCAATGAGGTGGTAATCAATCCTCTCAGATATAAGTGTGTCAATTCTACTTGAATTAAGATATAAGTCTGCCACAATTATACTCATTACCGTATCAGCTTTGATTCGTCTTGTCAACTGATGACAAAAGGAGGGATTCCATCTAACTGAAAGACCCACCCGATCATTTTCCACCAATGTCAAAAGCGGACTGGATTTGAAAAACCAGCAATCAACTTTCACTTTTAGGGAGATTGCATGGTGGTCACCAAAGCACAATTTTTTTATGTGAGTTAGATCATGTGAATTATGCAGAGTCGGGGATTGAAAGAAGTGATCAATATGTGAGTACAACCCTCCTCTTGACCATGTGTGGACGGGGCCCTTATCGCCCGTGGGGACTACTTGGATATCCCAATTAAGGAAAAGGTCCACCCATTTTTTACCATTCTTCATAGTTTTACTAGCATTTGATAGATTCCGCCCCATACACATGTCATTATACAAACAAGAAGAATTAAAATCACCCCAACCGCGACACCCAGATGTTCATGTTGGGTAAATGCACCTTCAAAGATTGCGTCAAGTGTACCCCTTCCCTGGGGGCAGGGCAGCCATCTGCCCACAGGGGGGCCTAACCTGCAGGCCCCATCCTTCCGGGGGCCTGCACACTAACTCCTGGTAGCCCCCTCCCCCCAATTGGATGGGGGGCCACCTCATGTACTCCATAAATCTGCCCCCAGGGAGGGCTACAACGGGTGGCCCCACTTTCCACTTGGTGTGGGAGGGCAACCACCATTTCATGGGGGCAAAAAAATCCCAGGCCCCCGACCCCCACCACATCCCCGTTCTATTTATTTATTTTAAAATTTTTAATTTTTGCTCCCCTTCCCTGGGGGCAGATGATCAGCCATCTTCCCCCAGGGTTGTGCACATATGTGCCCCCATGCTTTGGGGTCCAGGGCGGGAGAGGGCTGCTTACTTGAAGCAGCCCCCCTGCCCCCACATCACAAACAATTCCATGGTGGTCCAGTGGGTTGCTGGTCACGGATCGAGCGCTCTGCGCTCATCCGTAACCAGCAATGCGTCATATATACGTGGTGTCCTTGGAAAGGGGAGAACCTCCCCTTTCCAAGGACACCACTTTTTCCTATATCCTTGGTGGCCTAGTGGGCCCCAGGGCCCCAAACCCCCTCCCACCTCCCACCTTCCCTTGCCTTTTTTTTTCTGTCTTTTTTCACCCCTGGGGAGAGTGATCATCTGACCCCAGGGGTCTCCAGAGCTGTGGCCCCATGCTCTGGGGCCACGGGGCAAAGGGGGCCGCTTACCTAGTAAGCAGCCCCCCCTCCCCCTGCATCACAAACGGATCTCTATTGATCCTGTGACATACAATGGGCATCGTTGGAAAGGGGAGAATCTTCCCTTTCCAACGATACCCACCTCAATCTCCGGCTTGAAATACAGCCAGAGATCGAGGCTGACAAGGAAGGGCACTCACCTTCTTTCTTCACTGCCGAAAATGGCTGCTGCAGTGATTTTACTTTCAGTTTCACGCCGACGTGCTTTGCGTACGCTGACGTGAAACTGAAGGTAATCCAGCCACCTGGCAGCGAGGGGGGACATCAGTTACAGTTTTGGATTATAGTTTTGAGCGGACCCTGCTTTGCAGGGTTCGCTCTAAGCAAGGTGCCAAAAAGGACGAGCTATCTCGTCCTTGGCACTGCACATGCACTTTCAAGGACGAGATACCTCGTCCTTGGCACTTAAGGGGTTAATGGATAATGAGTAAGAATAGGTTTAGGAGCTATGAAAGGGTACATTTTGAGCTTGAAAGTTCCTAGATCAGTAGAAAATGCAGTTCTGAGCTGTCCTCGAAGCAAGGACCTGAACGCGAAGTGCAAACGTGTTCATGGACACGCCATTATGCTGCGCATGAGTGCATGGTCACGTGGCAATGTCCGGAAAGGTCCACAATGACGTCAGACTTTCATGGACATTGACAGAAGCAAAAACAGTGGAAAAAGTATAGACTTGTTAAAAATCATGCTATAAGGTGGAAACTTTGTAAATTGCACAACAATGTTGCTATATTAGGGTAAATATGATATTATTAAGTTGTAGGAAAATAGCAAGCCCTGGTAAAAACCCATAAAATTCTCTGAAATATTTTTTGTTAAAGAGACGTTATGGCTAAGTTGCATTCATAAAAATCTATGAAATTCAATGAAAAAACGTTGTTAAATAGATGTTATGGTTACGTTGCACTAAAAAAAAACGATTAAATTCAGGTAAACACTTTGTTAAAGGGATGTTATGGTTACAAGTAAAACTGAAAAACCTCAGAAATTCACCAGTTATGGTAAACTAAGCAACCATAACTTGGTTCAACACGTGCACTGCTTAAACAAACAACCAGGACATCACAGATGACATCACAAATGTCATTACATTTGCTGGTCCATCTCCATTTTGCCTCTGAGTTTGTCAGATTGGAAAAGATAAAGATGGTGTGAGGAAAAAGTTCCATTTGTTTTCCCATGTCTTGTTTCATCACTAAAGTAAGGAACACACCTCGTACATACCACCGAATTGATGCTTCCCCAATTAATTAGAATGACATCTGGCTCCCATGTACTTCTGAGACTGAACAATTTTTGAAAAACTTGGAACCAATGTAATCCCCGCAATCCAAACCATTTAATTGTAAAAACTCTCTTTATCTCTAGGTGTATGCTAATATTTTGTTTCTCACAAAAAGCCAGCACCCAAATCAGCCAACTGTCTCAGATCTGTAAGGATATTTGGCATGTTACAGCACAAGTAGCATTACAGCACTACTGCACAAGTAGCATTACAGCACTACTGCACAAGTAGCATTTTTTTTTTTTTGCAGCACCACCACAAGGGTGCGGTGCATTGCTATATGGGTTAGCAGATTAACAAGGAAAGACAGGCTATTCAGTCAAAAAACGATTTTAATATATAAGATGCAAAGCTATTTTACAGTTAAAAGCACACGTGTTCATTTAAAAATGCACACTATTTTTCACCTGAAATGCCTATATTGCTAGAGACACATTTGAAAATTAACAGCTAACATATTAACAATTAACCTGACTAATAAAACCTTATTTTAATATAACCCACTAATAAAATGTGTTCTCTACTGCAGAATTAGGCATACTTTGAAAACCATTTAAATGAGTGTGCAGATTTTTCTCTTCTCTGCCTGATTATCCGTGTTGTTGTGCACAGTAACGGCAGGAAGGAGGAAGTCAGATTTGCAACAATTGCAAATGTATAAGCGAAGCTATTGTTGAAAAGTAGGAGGATGAGAGATGATGGATTTCATTGGAACACGTCATAAAGAGGGCTGAGAGGAAAGTTTTAGTGGGCAGTAGCAGAGAAAAAGACAGGCAGACATCTTTCTGCACTACTGGGGAGAAGACCTGGCTGTGGGGGTGTCCTGCTGCAGTCGAGACTGGGGAAAGCTGAAAGAATTACCTTTCCACTGGCAGAGGCAGTCCTATCTGAAAAAGCTGAGAATTCCAGGCAATGACCCCGGCTTGAGAAGGCAAGCGTTCCTTTTTATTGGAGTTACGCCAAGAGAGCCACATTCACAGAGAGAAGAATCTGAACAGATAAGGTAATTACCTAACTGGGGGAGCTGTGTGTGTGCACGAAAGTATGCAGTCAGTTTAGAAAAATGAAAGTCCCGTGCGTGTCTTTATCAAGTGCTAATGTTGCAATTTAAGTTCTGTTCTTCGCCACTATAATTGCAGTGTGTCATTGAAAATGCTTTGATTGTTCCCTTTTATTGCTGTAAAAATGAGATCATGCCTAAATGCAAATTTTATAATACAGAAAATATTTGAAAACAGACGGGTGGTTTATTTTCTATTTACCATTACAATGCCAATGATGTGGGGAGATTTTTAAAAAAGTGCAATGGTCATTTTAAGACAGATGTGTGTATGTCAGAATCAGTATGAATAATTGTGAGTGACTGTAGTATAACTTGTTGGAGGTACATGAGCCAACGGGAAGAGAGACTCTCTGAACATAGCTCCCTACCGTATATAAGGTAGTGGAAATTACCACAAGACTACCACATATAGCTCTCTGTCGTAAATAAGTCAGTGAGTTTGCCCATGGTGGCGCACCAACACTATCCCTGGAAATTGTGGTTTCCCTAGAATGCAGGTCTGAGGTCTCTTTAGTGATCACACGAAAAATCTAAGCGAAGATAAGGGATTCTGGACATTGGGGCCACAAATAAAACAAGGGAATTATGCTCACAAAAATACCACCAACCACGTATACCAAATATGCAGGTCTGGGTGCTGAAATAATGCATGTCCATTGTATTATTGTTGCACATGGCCAAATCTGAATACAAAGAGTGATTATTGCTAAGTTATTTCTCGGCGGTAATAAAATACCGTCAGGCCCCAAATCTCCACAAAATACCCTACATATTTATGGTGCGTTGGCCGGGAAAGTGATCATAGAGTACCTACTGGGCGTGGCAAGCGTGTCTCACACTGCCATTTGCACATTAAAGGGAACCCATTTTATAATAGCAGTGTGCCACTAAAAACGAATTTCAGAATGTCACAAAGGGAAACCACATTCTCAGATCTAGTGCAATATTTAGAGGCAAAGTTATTTGCACATGGGAATTGGTCTTCGAACAGTACCTTAGAATGGAGTAACCGCATTCAGGGTGAGGTGCAGAAAGAAAAACTAGACAATATTTTTGCAGAAGGCAGCATAATTCAGGTCTGCCTTACAAGATTATTGAATGCAGCCGATAAAAGTGCAGAGAAAGACTGTTTAATACGGCTATGCGGCAAAATATGGTTTATTTTAAGCAAGTCACTGCGAATGCAAGAGAATGATACTCAGCTAATTAACAGGTTAAAGACTGAATTAGATGGGGCAAGTAAAAATCAGGAAATGTTGAGAGCAGAATTGGATGTATGCCAAAAAGACATGCAATTAAAATGCAGAGACTTTGATACTCAGTTATCCAAAAGCAAGAAACAATTTGAAGATAGTGAGCAAGAATTGACACACTTAAAAGCCTTAGTGGATCACATTAGGCAGGATAAAGATGAGGTTGTTTCAGAAATGCAGATTTTACAAAAAGAACATTGCGAAAAAGAAGGTGATCTCCAGAGTGTAGAACAAGAAATGATTAAAATGATTCAAGAAAGAGACAAGAGAAATAAAGAGTTCAATGAATGCCAAATGCAAATGTGCGATATGCAGGAGGCAATTAATAAAATGAGTGATGAAAATAATTATTTGCATGATGAAGCCAACAGACTCCTTAAAAAGTGTAAGGACTTAGAACAGCAAATGTGCATTCCCAGGTCACAGGAGAGGCGGCAGGGTACCACATTCAATGGAGTGGAGGTGAATTCTAGCTCTGCCCAAAGAGCTAGTGCCCCAGTGACTGGGCCGGTGACTGAACTTGGTTGCAGCGCCCTTGGGGGATTTGATACTCCCATTGGGGGCAGCCACCAATCTCATACACCTGAAAACAGGATTGAATCACAAAATAGTGCAATTCCATGCATTGCAACAAGTAGCCCCATAAAAATAATGAAATCCATTAAAGCCCTGATCAAACCATTTAAAAAGGGAGGTGAATGCTGCATTGAGGATCACTTAGAAGCGGTGCATGACATTTTTAAAGCGCTCCAGATACCTAAGGAACAGTACAGACAATATTTTCATTTAACTCTAGATGCCCCGACGGCCAGCATCATAAGGGGATTAAATGAACAGCAGAATATGACATGGCTGGAGTTTGAAAAAGAAATTAGGCGCCATTTTTCTCCTTTTCAGTCATTGCAGGAGGCAAAGAAAGTTGCGTACACTATTACTGCTGGACCTAATACATCACCTCGCCAATTTTTACAAGACTTAAAAAGAGCATTCTCTCGCTTTGATGTATCTTTTGACTCAAATTCCAATGAGTTTAAAACCGCATACTTCTATGGGCTACAGAAAGACATCATATCCCAATTGGTCCGTGAATTTGACCGTGACAAGTCCCTTGAATGGATTGTACATCAAAGCACCAAGCTATATGAGGTACTCTATTGTCAGGGTAGAGAAAGTGATAAAATGAAAGATACCAGGTCTTGGTTACTCCATTCTAAGGTACTGTTCAGGTCTCTTTAGTGATCACACGAAAAATCTA
Source organism: Ambystoma mexicanum (assembly GCF_040938575.1). Classification (NCBI taxonomy): domain Eukaryota; kingdom Metazoa; phylum Chordata; class Amphibia; order Caudata; family Ambystomatidae; genus Ambystoma; species Ambystoma mexicanum. Next base: position 799,228,388 of record NC_090924.1, on the reverse strand, counting down.
AGCGAAGATAAGGGATTCTGGACATTGGGGCCACAAATAAAACAAGGGAATTATGCTCACAAAAATACCACCAACCACGTATACCAAATATGCAGGTCTGGGTGCTGAAATAATGCATGTCCATTGTATTATTGTTGCACATGGCCAAATCTGAATACAAAGAGTGATTATTGCTAAGTTATTTCTCGGCGGTAATAAAATACCGTCAGGCCCCAAATCTCCACAAAATACCCTACAGATCAGCCACACAGTTTTCAAACCAGCCATGATATCTGCAGTCTTTCTCTGTTTCCAGGAAAATGATTCCTAGTTTGAATTTCTAGTAATTTGAATAAGTAGGGTATGTATCATGTGCGTGCTTTGGTGTTTGTAATTGGTTGATGTTACTGTTGTTATTCTGTGTTTGCCTGTGATAGGTTACACTCAAAATGTGTTGGCCATTTTAGTATTTTGGTTAGTAAATCTAGTCCTCTTTTTGCAGTATTGATTTTGGAAAGTATAAAAGCTATCACTTCTGATTGTTGAATTCTTTATGCATTGTACTCTCATTGTTTGTGTCCAAACCATCCTTTTCCTGTTTTTGAACCTTATACACCCTACCTAATCATAATATTCTATATCCTAACTAATATGTATACTTTATTGTATTGACACCTTTTAAGTACCATTGTATTACTGCTGTCTCTTTTGTAATTTATATATTCCATACTAAGATTTCTTTAAAAAAAAAAGAATCCTCATAGCCAAGGGTATAATAAAGGGGAGTGATTACTGTATTGAGGATCGTGCCTAGCAACAGCAAAGACCGGGATTTTTACCTACGTCTATTCAGCACCCATCTGATGCTTGGTGTTGCTACCGGTGGGTAAACATGGCACCCTGTGCAGCCGCGGCTATATTCTGGCAAATGGCATGTTGTGTGTTTGTGGACGTGTGGTAGCCGTGGCTATCCGACATTTTGGGTGGAGTAGCATCATAGATGCATTGAGTGTTTTGGGGTGTTGGGAGAGACCAGGGGAGTGGAAGAGGACCATGGGGAGCGGAGGAGGCACTGTTGGGAATATTAGGGACACTTGTTTGCCGTTTGTGGGAGTGCAAATACATTTTTCTATTTGTAGTTTTTTTTGTGTAGCCGCAGCTAACTGCAAACAACTTTGAAGGGGCTTTTCAATAACCGCACCTATAAAAATCACTTGCGTAGGTGCATCAATACTTTTCATTTTTTTTAGCTGTACCTGTAGGTGTGGCTATGGTTATAGGCTTGTCTATTAGACCATACATTTTCTGTGCAATAATCATATTGTCATGTGGATGATAGAGCACAGAATTTCATTTGTGTGTTATTTTATGTACTTACGTGTTCCCTTGTTTTATTTGATGTTTTGAAGGTTGGCCTAGATTGTTTTTGAGTTTGCAAAAAATGTACATGTAGCTGCGGCTACAAAGCAAGATCTGCAGCCGCGTTGAGTTGCCGCAGCTATACAAGATGCTGGCTGGGGAAAAAAAGGTGTGTGTAAGTTTGATTTTTTGTTATTGGTTTGTGTTACTGTTATATTTGTGTAGCTCTTTGTGATTGGTTGTAGTGAAAATTTGTCATCCATTTTAGTAGTTTTATTGGTATATAATCCTCTTTTTTGGAATTAATTTTGGAAAGTATAAAAGTTACCATTTTCTGCAGTTTTATCCTTTTGATTCCAGAACTCTCACTGTGCAAATGGCAGGAGTGTGGCTGATGTGAAAGTAAGGGTTAATAAATATTTATATATTTCATGGTTTATTTACATTGTTGTGTGTATAGTAATCACTGCTATCAGGTGGTGTTCATTATCATTTTTTTCATTTTCCATCTGCTCTGATTGTGTGGCAAGTATTTTTGTGTGTATTATTTAACTTTTGCTAATATGGACCCACACAATTAGCTTTGTCAATCAATAGCATTTATATGCAGCTATTTAGTGTTTGTATTCATGTTAGTGATGTTGAAGGTTTGTTTGATTGTATTTATTGTCTTTTTTAATGCAGTACTCTTAGCTGTTTTGAGTTTACTGTGAGGTAGTATAATTGATGGTGTTTTGTAAGTTCATTTTAGTAATTAATTTATTTTTGTGTTCAGTTGTAGCTGCATCATTCTCAATAGCCCAGTGAACTTGGACTAGATGTACAGTTAACTCCTGTGAAAGGCCAACCTATATTCAAAACATAGTGGTCCCGCTGAAGATGAGAGCAGCACATCTGTAGTCAGTTCATGCAAAGCCTCCTTTGTGAACCTTTTTAGCATTTCTGATGATTCTTCAAATGGAGGGCTCCAATGCTGCATGTGTTTTAAGACTCTGGCTGTTGGTGGCAGCACCTTTAATGTGTGAAGGTGGATTTTGCACAACCACAGCTCACAGCTCCAGTGTAGAAGGAAGACTACAAACTAGTCAAAAAAGGATACAGCTTAGTATGGGGCAGACCATGTAGAAACATTTGAAGGCCCACATCTTGGTGTCCTTTTGCCCAATGTGCATTGGACTTTCTGCATTGCATACGAGATACGAGGGTCAAAAAAAGTGTGTATTAAATTGTGTTTCTTAAAGCGTGTGTATTATTTAAATAATTATTATATTTTACAGTTAGAAGCTTATTATTTTTTGAATAACCACAGCCACAGTATTGCCTAATGGGGTGTTGAATTTCAGAGGCATGGTTAACTGCAGCAATGATTGAGGATGGTCCTAGCCGTCAGTTGGTTGGACCATACCCGTAGCTATAGGCGTCAATATTCAAACAAATATGATCTTTGTACCTGAAGGAGTCATTTCTAAGAATGATCCATTATGTATATATGTATACAAATTAATGTCATTTACCCCCAAAGTTTCATTTTGTAACCGCAGCAAGGAAAAAAGTCAATGAACTCTAGCCGTGACTATGAGCAGTGTTTTATTTTAGAAAAAGTGTTTGGATGTTTTCTATTTGTATTTGTGTATTTATATGTGATAAGTAGTCCTTAAAAGGACTGTTTTGATGTACACTATGTGTTGTATTTTAGCACATTTGGTATGCTCTCTAGATCAATATGTATCTTACATAACTCCTTTTAACTACGATTCTATCACTACTGTCTATTTTGTCATTCATATTCCATTTTTTTTAAAAAGTCTATTCCATAGTCTTTTAAAAAAAAAAATTCTATAGCCGAGGCTACATAAAAAAAGGGGTGTCATTGATGTATTGAGAATTGTGCTTAGGAACAGCAACAACTGGAGATGTTTAACCATGGCTATCCCACATCCACCCCATGTGCTGTGTTGTTACCTGTGGGTATAAGTGGCGCTCTGTGCTGCCGCAGATAATAAGCAGCCACCACCATGTCGTGTGTTGTGTAGCCAAAGCTATAAAAATGTATTAAAAATAATATATAAGTATATTTGTGGGTAGTCATCTTGTAAAGTTTTTTCAAGATATATTGAGTCTACTTTTATTAAACAGTTATTGTACCTTTTATTCATTAATACAAAGTAAATACTTTAAAAAGGTAAATAAATATGCAAACAAAGTTTGTTAAAAACAGGTTAATTTGGGTGGAACGTGGTTGTGGGTTTCTTTTTCTTCTACTTTGAACACACAATACATCTTTTCCTTAGCCCAGTTATCTGGATTATTAGTGTCCATGATTTGTCTTAAATTGTCAACGTTCTTTTTCATTGATTATACTTCTATTTGAACATTAATTAATAGTTGTTTTTATTTCTTTTAATGTATCCATGATTAGTTTCATGGTAGGCCTTGTGGTGCTTCTTGTTTAATTTGTCTTGATAGTTGAATGATTTCTTCATCTGTTTGAAAATATTTTAATATTGAAGATATAATAGACTTTCAAAATATTTGTGTTGGTTGTATAGATATTTATTTAATAGTAGTTAGATAAACTATGGGCCTCATTCCGAGTATGGGGGTAAGGGGGTTCATGGCACGGTAAGGATGCCAGTGCCGTTAACCCCCTACCGCCACATTCTGAGGTCCCTTAGCAGGAGGCGCTTTGGACCAAGGAGCTAATAACGGGCCCGCTATTTGCGGGACCGTTATTAGCTCCTTCCCCATTCCCATCGAGCCCTATGGGGGCTCGAATGGGAATTGGGAATGGTATTCAGAATGTGGACTTACCGGGTCCGCCAAGGTCGGAATGTCCCAGTAAGTCCCCATTCCGACACCACGGACCAGGACTCGGGTTTGGAGGCAGCCATGGTGCCTGATATTTGTTCCTTAAAATATTATTGTTAGTCTTATTGTACATAAATATAAAGAATGGACTCACAAAATCCTGAATGTGGCGTATTTTCTTCCACTAATATGAATTGTTGTTTATATATGATAAATTAAGTATGTTTAGGTTTCTGATTTAGTAACGTTTATAAGTATCTTTTGGAAAGTAGGGTTTTCCATATTTTAATTCAGTGTTTTAAGGAGAGTGATCAAGCAGTAGCACACGTTTTGCTATGTTTATGTGTGAGAAAAAATATATTTCCAATTCAACTTTGGAAGATGTGAAATGAATGGGGGTGCATAAGAAGCCCTATCTTCAACCAAGCAGCATAACTCTACCCTTGACAAATATTGCAGCTGTGTATGTGCTTTGTAGTTGGATATCAAGGTGGTTCCTGTGACCCTGTATTAGTGACTTCTTCCTGTGTTAAAGCTGTGGAAGTGTTTGAATGTGGCTTTAAATATGACACGTCTTATGGTGGAGTGCAGCTGATCAATATAAACTTGGTTATGATGTTCGGCAGTGTTCTTTTGCTTATTTAGTGGTAATTCATAGATTCTGTTATTTTACAGAGAAAGTTACCTTGAACATTGAAGTTTCCAGTGAACATTTCCGCTCGTGAGAAGTGGTTTGGGAATAGAAGTCTGAAATTATGGCTACAATATGCCTGGTATTACTAAAGAAATGTTCACTGGGATAGGGGAAAGGGCAATATTGATGACGTAGTAGTAGTAGTGGTGATTATTTTGTAAGTGAAATGCAGGATAGCGGGTCAGACCATTGGCTCTATCAGACCTGAATAGGTACAAACAGGTGAGGTCCTTGTCTCTGCACGTCCTTTAATGAGGATGCCTAAGGAGGACTGATTACATGGATGGTGGTATGAGGAAGTGAGTGACAGGGCCTGGTAACGTGACCAGCAGCCTACTCAATGCTGTCAGCCGGGAGCTGGCGTACAGTCCTTAAGTAGAGGCTTGTAAGGTGTGAAGAGTGAAGCTGGGTGGAAGAACTGAGTGGCAGTGCATTACCTTCCAAACCCTCCTCCCTTATCACCTTCTTCATGAATTGAGGACACATCAGAGATTAATGAATGGTAGGTTGCTACATCAAACAAAAGACTGTATCTGAGTTAACAAGTTATGCTAATGTATGCCATGTATACTGTGCTCAGGACTAAGACGCTCACTTTGCATCTTCAGTGTATAGTATTGAATGAATGTAGAGGGAGAAGACCATGTGCCCTTCCATCAAATTTGTGGTGAGGGAATGCCTTTTGCACAATAGGCTGACATACCTCTTATAGATTAGCAGCATTTGATTGGAGACAGTGTGTGAAGGATTGCATGTAGCCTAAATAAGATGAACAAAGTAGAGTTTCAATCGATGGCAACTGAGTTTCTCAGTTTGTGATGCATTTGTGGTTGGCACAGTACATTTTGAAGATGCTAATCCTGAATGAAACCTGAACTAATTGTATAGATCATAGCGACCATTTGTTTCACAGTCTAAGAATTCATGCTAAGGGATTCTCATATGTAGGGATAGATATCCAGCAACTATGGGATTTGTCAGGTCATAACTATAGAAAAAGAAGCAACGACATTTGGTATGGGAAATATATTTTTCTCACACATAACCATAGCATAATATGTACTAATGCTTGAACATTCTTCAGGAAAGACTGAAATAAAACATGAAATACCCTACTTTCCAAGTAATACCTATAAACTGTACTACATTTCAAACCTAAATATACTTAATACATTTGATATAAACAACAATTCACTATCCCAAATGTATTCTTTACAGCTTTTTTCTAAGATGATAATGATAATAATGATAATAATGATAATGATGTGTTATTTATAAAGCACTTTTATCCAAAGCGCTTTACAGAGCACATATTTAACAAGGTGCTAGAATGAAGAATTTTTTGCAGGGAATTAAACTTTTACAATATTATATTTAAAAAAGTAGTGTTCTTAAATCTGTACCTACAAATACTGTAGATAATACAATACCTGTTATCGATAATACGTTTGAAAATCTGCAATTTCAAATAGGAGATGTGCCAACTGAGCAAATGAATGTAAAAGTAATGAAAGAAAACATTTACCAAATCCATTAGTAGTTAGTAAAAAAACAAAGACATGTTGAAGAAAAGAACAAAAATGTGCTATCAATTTGACACAGATGAATAAAGATATATATGGGAAAATGTACCACTCTCGAGTTTTTAAAAATCTTTGCAGAAGTGTGAAACCAAAATCTAGATATGTTGTACAGCATAGAAAGTAGAAGTAATAATAAAAAAAGCTTTTCATATGAAAAGAAAATTGTTTATTTTTGTGTTGAATAAACTTAAGAAATGACTTAGGTGACTACAACATACTATAGAAATATAGAAACAGTTAATGCACTTAGACGTGACAACTTTTGTGACATGTTTGGCAGAGGGTGAAAACACACTTCTCCTAAAGATTTTTTAATGAGGAGAGTTACATTCAAGGAAAGAATGCACCTCTTGCTATTGATGAGTGGGCACAGAAATGAAGTCCAAAACGGTGGGATATCAAAAAAAGAATAAATGTTAAGGTTTGATAATACAGAAATTGATAGTTTAGGTCAGTCTAGAATAAAACTCAAAAAGCAAAGTGAGGTATGGACGTGCAATTTTTTTGAGCAATATTGATCAGTTTTCTTGTAAAGTCTTAAAGACATTTCTGCAAGTTTTGAAAAAACAGGACTTATGGGTCACGCTCTAGCTTGTCTTGATAAAAGTAGATGTAAGTGTCAGTTTCATCATATATATAAGCTGGTTGTACATCATACTAAAATGAAAAAATATGAGATGACGAGTCATTTATAATGTGCCTCTACACAACTGTTTCTAGTAAAAAGATACCTTCTAGTTAAACTATATGAGTGTAAAACACTGAGGGCCTGATTAATGGAACATTTTCCTATGGGATTGTGCCATTATAAAACACTTCCATGAATCAGGCCGCAAGTGTGTCTCTTGCACTTCTAAATTAAACACTTTTGACTGGAACTGTAGAAAGTTTACTTTGAACACGGCAAATGATAAATATAATGCATTTAAAAGCTTATGTGTACGTAGATGAAACACTTATAGGAAGTGGAAATGATGATCCTATCTTATCCTATCAAAGGATCTGACTTTTCAACAGTTTAAAAAATGTTTTGCAAGGTTTGATTTGTCTTCAACTGAAAGACCTGACATTTTTTGCATATTGTGTTGATGCAGTTTTTAAAAGTATCAAGTACAACTAATGTACATTGAAGAGAAAATTAAACAGAGTGTGGAAGATGTTTGGAAAGAATATTATGTGTATTTGTCTCTAGAAGAATGAATTCACACAAGTGAAGCACTTTATGTATGTACACTGTGTTGGGTTTTATAATCAAATAAGTAGTCCTCCAAGAAGTGTCTTGAACGACATGGTAGTGCCTGATATCCCTGTTGTGCTTCAAAAATGGAACATGTTTTTTTGAACATCCTTTTCAAGTTATTGATAGATTACAAACAACAACGTCAAAGGTGCCTAATAAATAATTAGTACAATGTGTGAGAATCAAAGTTGTGTATTTTACCTCTTAATGTGGAAGGAAATGTCAACACTCTAGGAGTGAAACATGCCATTGTAGATTCTTAGTTTTAGTAAATGGTGTTGCCGCAAAAGATAAGAACATTGGGAAAAAACGTATAGATATTGGAAAGATGAAAAACCCATTGGCGTTTCTATAGGAGCACAATGATTTATGCAATGGCAGTGTGACTGTACCAGACTTATCTAAGCTTGATGTTGAGTCAACAAACAAAAGCAGTGAAGATCATTTCCAATGTAATTCTGTTGCAGTCGGGATTAGTTTGTGTGAACATTAGACTATTGATCCTTTACACTCATGTGAAGTCATAGACAACAGTTTAGAATTGTATGAAATGAAAGCAACGAAAAGTGCACAAATCCGTGTCTGGGAAAAGATGCTAGAACCTTGCTTTTTCCCTATGGTTTTTCCTACTGCTACTGAATGCAGATTGGATGATCGGAAGGTTCCAATTTCTTCTTCAGAATATCGTTGTACAAGAATCTATTCTGAAGATTCCCAATTGTGTACCAATGTTCAACATTTTTTTCACTTATTGTGTGAAAGTGAATTTTTAACTATATGTTATGCTGTTGCTCATACAATACAGACCGGAACTAGATTTCGTTCAATCTTTCTGAATGTGAAAGAAAAAAATAAAGTTTTAGAGGGTAAACTTACCAATATTCTTGCTACAATGAGAGTAACCAAAGAATATTGGTATAGAAGACACTCTGAGGATGGATGCATGATCTGAAATGTGGGCTCTACAACTTGGTTTGTAACTGTAAATTGCAATAAGTATGTTTGGGATGATCTTGCAGAGTGGATTAATGAAACTAATCCACAGATTACACATGACACCAGGAGAATTGTGTTCCATGTACCCTGTAAGTGCATCGCAGTTCTTGCATCACAGATTGTTAGACATGTTACACTTTATATGTAATAAATAAATGGTAGGCACTGTGGAACATTTCTTTTGGCAGAAAGAGAACCAGGCACATGGGGCGCCTTATATACATATGCTGTTGTGAATGAAAGATGCTCCTCACTTTGGTAAAGAAAGTGATGGCTGTGTGATGGAGTTCATAGAAAAATATGTTAGTTGTTCCATTCCTGCTCAGCATATCAATGCTGATCTACGGAATGAGGTGGAAAGGTTTCAAAGGAATTGATGTGGTAAGTACTATTAGAGAAAATACAAAAGTAAAGAGAAGTTCTTCACTCAGTGCAGAATTGGCTTTCCAAGGCCTGTGAAACCAGTTGGTTGAGGGAATAGTTTGATGTCTTCTGTTCGACGCCATGTTACTGGTAAGTCACCAAGAAATACCTATCATTTAAAAAGAGTTAAGGAATGCTAATTTATTAATGATTACAATCCTGTCATTGCTCAGCTTTGGAATGCAAATACTGATGTACAGTATATTGCTAATGATACAACAGCTGTTGCTCATTATGTTACAGCATACAAGATACAAGCAGAAAAGGGTAATGTAGCTGAGGTATGAGCAGCTAGAACTATAAATTGGGTACTGAAGCCTTTGAGTTAAATTCAGCAATTAGCTGAAGCAGTACCCGACAGTACAGAGATTCTGAAAACAAACTTGATGGATACATATTATCCAAATCCATCTGTAGAGTGGGAGGAACTTTGTTTATATGAAGTAGCAGAATGCTACTCATATCAAAGTATTGAAGCACACAGTGACAGAGGATTGCTTTAAGTCCATGGATGTATTGGTTGTCTATTGAGACCGAAGAAGGCACGACTCAACAACCACATGAAACTGTCTTGCCAAACTGCAGAGAAAAAGGAATTATTTCATTTTGTCTTTTGCAGTTGTTCTTCCCATGGCATGCAGATTTGTTTGGAAGTTTTGAAACTTTTGAAGAATCATTATTTTTAAACAAAAAAAGCTTAAATGCATATCCAAATGTAAGCACTATTTGGAGTTACTGGAGAAATAACTATGTCAAGAAGAACTTTTGGCAGTTGAATTGGCAAAATATACTCCTGAGGGAAGTCATGATTCTGCAGCAGGAAGTCAAAATATGCTTGGTGAGCCAATTATTCAAACTGATGTTGAGCTTGTCATGGAAGAAGTAGAAAGTGTAATGCAACGAACTAAAGTTGCAGATGCGAACTATGATGAAATAGTAAACTTAAAAATATGGTTATTTTAAAATCAAAGATAGGTTCTTACATAGTACACAGCATGGCAAACATGAATGTTCTTGTTTCCAATACAAACCTGTAGTGTTGTATGTTAGTGGTAAGCGAGAACAGGTACATCTTATTTAATTCTTGCAAAAAAGAGTTAAGATCCAAAATGTAACTGATTGCTCTTTGTCATGCATTGTAACTCTCCAACAGGTTTAGCAGCTTTCAATGTATGAGGTTGTACTTTACATCGACTGATGATGCTACCAGTGGAGCATGATAACAAATTAAAGTATCAAAAACATGTATCAAGCACTGCAGAAGAAGTGAGCATAGTGTCTAATTTGATGCTAGCACTCATTCACTTGTGAATGCAAGAGGTTTTGAAGACTGACTACAACGTTTTGTTGGAAGTAAACATGTAGTTGTGTTTGGAGACTTGTTAGAATTAACCCCTGGGAAAGGTCAACCAGTTTTCAAAAGGCTGCAATCTAAGGATTGTCAAAGAACTATAGGAAGTATTGGTAATTTGAACCTTTAGAATTGTTTTGAATTCCAAGAACCTACCATTAATATGAGACAATCTGCAGACTTAGAGTATGCAGACATGCGTAATAAGATTTGAATAGGTGTTCTTGAGGAAAATGTGAAAGCAGTCGTAAAGGAAAGACAGATTTCTAACATGTTTTATGCAGATTGCAGTCCGTCTGATGTCATGTTGACTCTTCAGGAAAAAAAATGTCTTGTGTTGTTTGATGGGCACACTTGTAGAGTGTAACAAGTTTAACTCTACAATGCTATTGTCAGAGAAGCAAAATATTGGGGAGATACAATTTTGTTCAGATGGTCATGTTATGCAATTAGAGTTGGATAAGAGCAAAAGCTTGATTAGTTCAACTAGAAAATTCAGTTTCTAAAACTGTAGGTCTAGAAGCAGTTTTAAAAACTGTGCATCAATGCACAAGTAATGTTAAAGAGGAACTTGAATTCAGGATTGCCGGTCCGATAGCACAGCAAGTAGAGCGCTCGCTTTGACATCTGTGCAGAGCCTGCTGATGCAGGTTCGAATCCTGGCAGCCCCAATCTCAGCCTTCCATCCTTTCTCAGGTCGATAAATGAGCTCCACACATTGTGGGTAATAATAAGCAGCGCTCAGATAGCTGAGGGTTTGTAGCGCTATATAAATGATCAATTATTATTATTATTATTTATTATTAGATACAAAAACAAAAAAGTTCAATATTTGTAAAATAAATGACATCTAACTACTAATAATTGTTTTAGGGAAGGATTTAGACATATTGGGCCTCATTTCAAGTCTGGCGGTAAGCCTGTTGCCAGACTCGAAATAAATTACCGGCACCTGACTTCCTGGTAACACAGGGGTATTACAACCCTAGTGGCCAGGAAGGTAGGCACCAGAAATTTTGTAAGTCCCCATTCCCATGAAGTCCCATTCTGTGACAGTCTGCGGGTGGGTGCCGTTCTGCCATCCAGGTTTGACCCTGGCGTGCAGAACACCACCCGCCTGCAGACTCATAGTGTGCCGGTCCAATAACAACAGTGCCAGTAGACTTACCGGCACTGTTGTTACCGGACCAGCACACTTGTAATGAGGCACACTTATCATGTTTGTAGGTGGCCAAAATAAGGATGCAAACAACATTTTTAAAAAAGATTCCAATTCAATTAAAAAAATAAAATTGCTTAAAGTGTGTGTCCAATGTTGAAAGATTTTGTATTTGCAGTGTGGACGTTTTTGGAAAAGTCGTACAAAGTATTGTGTCATTACACCATGGATATTTTGTGTTTTTTATAGTAGTTGATACAAAATTGTCATTAGCTTTGTTTTCCTGACACGATGACGAGAGCATTAAGGAGTGGAGGTCCCTGATCGAGTGGTTCAGATAAGCATGCCCACAGGTGGACGGGCCAGTGACACCATTTGACGAGGAGCTATGGGCATTGGTGGAGTGGACTCAAGGGTGATGGAGCTAGTGGAACAGGCAATGGCGGATGGGAAAAGGAGGAAATACAGGAGATGCATAAATTTGTTTTGGGCAGTATGTCCCGAGCTGGGACAAAGTATGGATGATAGGGTCAACGTTTGGTGGTCTGGGCAAAGGAAGTCACAAACTTGGTTGGCAGAGCACCTGGCGGCCATAAAATGTTTTGAGAAGCTGGAGGGGAGAGCAGACCCAATTACTTTCTACAAGGTGCTGGGAGCATCTCTTCAAGGCTGCACTTCCATCATTAAACTGGGCATCATCCAGAGCAAGGCCTTCTTATGATGGCTGCCGGCATCTACAAACAGACATAACTGACCTGAGCAGGCCACGTAACCATCGCCTGATTCCCTCATTAGCTGGGCACTTGCATTTCCGATGGAACTCCACTGGAACTGACAGGTGAACACCGGCCCCCTCAAAGGGCCTCATCTAAGGGCCATGGATCTTCCTGTTTGGCCCTGTCCAGCACAGGCAAGCATGCTGTCCCTCTTCTAACTTTGTACATGTGTGCAGTGCAGGAACTGCTCCTTGACATCGACAGCTCTCTCCGAGGAGCACTCTTCCCTTTACCAGCTATGAGCTTTGTCTCTCCTTTCATTTGCTCTGTGACTCTCAAAGTCTGACTAGCTGCCAACCAACAAAGCAATGTATTGCTTGTACATGGAGGCTTTCAGCAGCCATGCCCCATCTGTGCACTGCTCAATTCTGTATCAATTTCTGATGTTTTGTCCAAATCCGAATCTAGGTGTACCCTCATATTGACTCTTGTGCTTCCCATGCAATCCAGAATGGGGTATGCTTCCCTCTGTGCAATCGACAGGTGTACTGTATTAGTTATCTGATTGGTGCTTTTTATAACCTGCACCTGTTGCATAGTTTTGCCTTTGGTGAATTGTGGGCTTTGATTGATGGTCTCCCTGTACCCTTTGCTCTCTTTATGACCTACTGCTTCTTTTCCCATCATGCTTGTCCTTTCATCAATGAAATTTGTGATGTCATCTTTGATGCCCTGGGTGTTAGTCTTAGCAGTGCCCAGTGGTGGCACGAATTATGGTTGCTTAGCTTACCATAACTGGCGAATTTCAGGGTTTTTTCGGTTTTACTTGTAACCATAACGTCCGTTTTTTCTTTGTATTTCATAGGTTTTTATTAGTGCAACTTAACCATAACTTCCCTTTAACAAAGTTTTTTCATTGAATTTCATAGGTTTTTATTAGTGCAACTTAACCATAACGTCCCTTTAACAAAGTTTTTTCATTGCATTTCATAGGTTTTTACCAGTGCATGCTATTTTCCTACAACTTACTAATATACTCACCCAATGTAACAATATTTGTGTCCAGTCTCCAAAGTTTCACCTTAAAACTTTGCCATTTCACACCATCTGGAATAATGTTTACACTTCTATACACTTCTTGCAACTATTTCAACTAGTTTTGCATCCGTTGACGTCTACGAACATCTGACTTCATAGCGAACCTTCCGGACAGTGCCACATGACCATACGCTGGCGCGCGGCATGATGATGTGTCTGAGAACCCGTCCGAACTTCACGATAGGATCTCTGCTTGGCGGACAGTTCAGAACTGCATTTTCTACTGATCTAGGAACTTCCAACTTCAAAATTTCCCTTGCACGGCTCCAACACCTATTCCTACTCATTATCCATTAACAATCTAGTACACAGTACATACTTTTAGCAAAACTGCTATTTATCTTAAAATGGCATCAGCTAATGCCCCCAAACTTAGAAATAACACACACGCAACATTTTCCCTTGTCCATCTACCCCTCCATATTAGTGTTTGGTTGCTCTTCCCTCATTTCCCTCCCCACCTTTCGTTCTCAGCTCTCCTGCCAAAAAAAATACATCCAAAAAATAACAAACGACATATTCCTTTAGGAACCACCTTTCACAGTTAAAAAATAGAACAAAAAAAAAAATGTATAGACTCCATCTACTTTATATTTCTCAGTAAAGTACATAGACTAAATAAGATTTTCCAACATTTCCATTTGCATTTTGTGCTATGCTATTGGGAATATTGTGGCATTCATCCTCTGTTCCAGGGACTGGAACGGTGGATACCAGCCCAGCAGCCCAAGTTATCAGCCCAAGCGAAGAGAGGGTGGATAATGAGGTCTCTGGACCATTATCCCCCATTCCAGCCACTGAAATGGGGGGTGAAGGCCATTAGCACCCTAGGTTCCCAAAGTGGGAACCTGGGGTGCTAAAAAATAGGATTTTTCTTCCAACACCAGGACGCCTGCGGCATCCAGGTGTAATAAGGAAAATCCTTTTCCAGGATGGCCACCATGGAAAAGGAAGGTGAGGGTTCCATACAGGGCTCCTTTTCGCTTTCCATAGCAGCCTGCAGAAAAAGCAAAAGAGAAACACTATGGCCATATTACCATGAGCACATTTTTCTTCCCTTTCAAATCTATCCTAATTTCGAATAACTTTACCACAAAGCCAGACCCAGGTGGACGTGGCCACTTTAATCATATGTTTTGTTCCTTGTGGTCATGGCCAGTAGCCAGATTGTCTGGATCATGACCTTATTCCATGACCCCGACAATCTGGCCACTGCCCATGGCCACAGGCTACCCCTCAGTCACTAAAGGTATACCACTATTTTTTGTAGCTCCATTATGACACTTGTCAAATAATAAAACACTGGCACATTTGCAAAACCATGCTTGTAGGTCCTTGACAATGCTCCTTACGCAAGTTTGCTGGAAATCCACCCATGTTTTATTTTTTCAAAAGTGTCAAAAACATTGTTAAAGGTACGTTATGGTTAAGTTGCACTACTAAAAACCTATGAAAATCAGTAAAAAAAAACTTTGTTAAAGGGACGTTATGGTTAAGTAAAACCAAAATAAAAACTGAAATTCGCAAGTTATGGTAAGCTAAGGAACCATAACTCGCGCCACCATCGTGCACTGCTAAGTCTAACACCCAGGACATCAAAGATGACATCACAACTGTCATTGATGACATCACTGATGGCACCACATGTCTGGCTCCTCCTTTTTTCCTTTACTGACATATGTAGGCCAGTAACTGTCAGGAACTAAAAATTCAAAAAGTACTACATTTGTAGACTTATCCTTCAAGTATGTTCTTACAGTAATTCCCTTAAGGTCCACTGACATATACATAGAGGAAGACACAGGCTTGAAAGACAGCAATCCTGTCTGTTTATGAAGATAATCAGTAGGGTTATTAGCACTTTCTTATAGTTCTGTTGTTTTTTTATTACTGTACTTTCCCTGTATATTCTCATATTTGTATACATTGTACTCACACTACTTTCCTTAGGGTCCAGCCACATCAAGTGATACATATACATAGGGGAAGCACCAGCTTTGAAACAGAGCAATCATTTCTCTGCATAAAGATAATCAGTTAGGTTATAAACACTTTCTGGTACTACTGCTGCTTTTTTCTTACTTCACTTTCCCTGTATATACTCTTATTTGTATGTGTTATTGTGTCTTTGTGTTTTGTATGTAATAATGAAATTATGTAGTAAGTTGGTTTTATCAGCTACTTATTACATGTTGCACAGTATGCACAGCTATAATAAGAAAGCATTTATCATTTCACTATTCAACTTGGTAAGATTATGAATATTGCACCTCCATCATGTATGCTGAACACAATGCTTATGTTTATGCTTATGTTTATCCATGAGTAGCTTAGTATACTGGAAAGAACTTCATAATAGAATGCTATTTATTTCAATGCATTGCTTAATGCACTACGTAGCTCATGATATTTATTCCAATGATCTTTGACCCTTTTTTTTCAACATTATAATAAGAATACCTTGTACAGACTTTTCATGAAAAGAAAATGCACATGTGATGTCATCAGTGATGTCCTGGGTGTTAGTTTTAGCAGTGCCCGATGGCGGCGCGAGTTATGGTTGCTTAGCTTACCATAACTTTCGAATTTCAGGTTTTTTTTGGTTTTACTTCGAACCATAACGTCCCTTTTTTTACTGATTTTAATAGTCTTTTAGTAGCACAACTTAACCATAACGTCTCTTTAACAAAGTTTTTTTCACTCAATTTCATAGGTTTTTAGTAGCGCAACCTAACCATAACGTCCCTTTAACAATGTTTTTTTCACTGAATTTCATAGGTTTTTAGCAGCACAACTTAACCATAATGTTCCTTTAACAAAGTTTTTTCACTGAATATATATATATAGATAATGGAAATGTGACAAATGTTTACTAAAACTCTCTTACCATACATTTATATAACATAGAAAATACTAAACCTCCTGCACGGCTAGTGATTTTGTTGTCTGCGGACTGCAGTGCACGCGGTCACCATCAACACTATTCAAAAACTTAGAGGGTATGTTCCATTATTGTATCATACAATAAAAACACACAAACATATTAAAAAAGCACCACATACATACATTACATTTAATAATAAATAAGAAGTGGAGCTGTATATGTAAGACACCAACCATCCACTGAAGTTGCATTTCACCAAAACAAAATAAATATGCCTCCAACTGCCTCACAGAACTGCACAAGAAGAAGCAAGTGCATATTTATACACCAGTAACAGCAACAGTGTGTAAAAAAAAGTAGTAAGTACACTACCTTTATTTCATATACTTATACATTTTCTGTATTAAATACAGTAAAACTAATATATATTTTTTTTAACAAAGAAATGTCCAGTACATTGGAATGGCTGGAAGAGAATTTCCCGCAAGATGAAATGGGTGAAGAGAGTGATAATAATGGTAGACACAACATTTCTCTATATAAACCAATTAATAACCATTACTTTATATGTACTTAACACATTTCTTTTTTTAACAGACCAGACAACCAATAAAACTAATATACCAAAAGAGATAATAAAACATCCTCTCAAACGAATGGAACTGAAAATGGATTTATTGCTACAACACTTCAGTGAACTAAAGGATTGTATTGTGGACCACATTAAAGAAAACATTAAATGCCACTGTCCCATATGTACCTGTTCCCCCTCTCCTGCATCATGTCCAAACACCTAATTCCCCTGTATTTGTTTCAGTTTCTGCTTCCCCCTCTCTTTCCTAATTTTTCTACTGTTAAACAACAGTAACATTTAAAATGGGTTCTTAGTATATGCCTGTGTATTATTATTTTTTTTAAAGGCAATCAGGGTGTCCGCGGACAGCGCGAGTGTCTGTTATGTTCGTAATTAACCAAAATGGGGGTGTCCTAAGGACACTGTACCTGTTCATACTGTTCGAAAAAGAACGCAGACACATTTGTCTCTGCGCAATACGCGAAAAAATTACTCTGGAGTTTGGATACATGTCCATGACTTTCCCAAGTCCTTCTTTCATTGCAAATTGCAAAGAGATTCCAGACACATGTCCTAAATCTTTCCCTCCACAATGAATAATAATAATGTCTGATTGATGCTGTGTCACCAAAGAAGCAAAGAGAGGTACCAAATCCACCCACTTCATTCCAGGCACTCCATGCCAGTGCACTTCCACATGAGAGAATCCAAGATGTGCAGCCACTCCACAGTGATCTGCATGCACATCCACCAATTTATCCACGAATCTACCAAAATCCAATCTGTTTTCTGAACACACAGCCATCGCTCTCTGCTTTTCCATCAGGAAAAAACCTACTGATCTCTCTCCTTACACAAGACACCCAATAAACCTTATTCACCAATCCCTTCTCTGCTCAGTCTCATTTGCATGCCTCGCTACACCAAAATCCCTGTATGTAATACACGCTGCCTGCGAACAACCGCGCTGTCTGTAGACAAATCGAAAAATCTAAGAGTGGGGGATGAACATTTAATAGTGTGCCCTATTTTCCCGTTGTGGTTGGCTCTGAAAAGAGGCAGTTTTTTGGGTTTTTTTGCAGATGCTTCAGAAACACCTTTTATTTTCTATTTTTTCTCCAAAAATCTTCACATTAGCTGCTCCAAAGCAACCCTTACGTTCCAAAACCGCTTGGCATTTCCCATAAAAGATAAAGAAATGCCATCTTCCTTAAAGTAATCAACATTACCAGACTCAATGTTGTCATTGTTGCAAAGCAACATGCCCGATCTAGTCATAAAACCAAACATGCCTCAGTTGACTAAGCACCTAGCAACATTTTGCTGAGGGCAAAAAACAGAACTATTGTCCCATATTGCCCTAGGTGTCAACCCTTTGGCATTTGGAAGGACTTTCATGATTGCCTGAACTACATTTTGCAGATCTTGCAACAAAGTAGGGCCACTAACATAGCCGAAATGCAAAGCACCACAGTGTAGGACAACTACATGTGGACTATGAAACCTAGCCACATCCTGACAAACTACTAGAATTGCCTGCAAATTCAAATCAGGCACAGTGTTCCACACCATATCCACTCCTTTTTGTCAAAATGGTTAGCCATATTCCTAGATTTTGCATACTGCTCCAAACCATTCACAAACATATCTCCAACCATCAACACCCTGACTTTCTGCACCTCCGCCATCTTCACTACACACAGTCTCTCTCAATATGAATCAGAACCTCAACACCTGATTGGCTAATCCTCAAAATACACTCCCACTTCATGCTCGGAAACCCCGGATGTAGCGTGTCCTGTCTGCGAACAGCCGCGCTGTCCGTGGAGCGAATAGGTAACACTGAGGTCAGCGCTTCTACCCTTTCCACTGCACTCTCTGCACCATTTCCTCATTGGCTACTGCTAAGCAGTCACACAATCATCCACCAATTACATCCAATAACTCTACATCTAACTCTGTCATCACAGATCAGCACTTTAGAAGTACTATTGATCACTCTCAGTACAATTCAGCTGTGACTGCAAAGGACCTACAGCAACAACTACTATAAAACTCCCCAAGATTTCTACTTGCAAATTTAAGCACATCCACATGCATTAACACAGAGTAAAGGTATGAATATTTTCTACACAGTACATGTACACCTCTTCTAGAAATACAATACATTGCAGGAGCATAGCTCAGTGGCAACATGCGCACCTTGAAAGCAAGACAACACGAAGCAACACAGATTCGATCCCCGGGTCCGCGCTTAGAAACCTCTGGGTGTTTAAGCACGTTATAAATATGCAACTAAGACAAAATAATTACGCAACTAAAAAACAAACAATTCCTGTATCCGTGTCTCGATGCCCGCGGGCTCTGTAAGTGCTTTACAAATGTAAAACAATATAAATAAAAATATGAACAGAGTAAATGCCACTGACCCTGTATCAATTGTAAAATGAATTTACTGTAATTTCTCCCATCTGGTATGGTGAAGTGTCACTTGCAGACCTTTCAGCTCTCCAAATTTTTGTTTACACACACACCTATCTAAAAAAATATTGTTTCATTTTACAAGATGTAAAAAATAACAGTATAATTATGAAAAAGACTGTCCAGTGTGTTATAAAATGACACCTAGTGAGGATGAGTACACACATCTTCATTCAAGCACACACACAGACAATATCATTATAAAGGCTCCCAGATCAAATAACACCACTGCCTCTGTATCAAATACTTCTGCTTTATTACCCTCACCTTCACAAAGGCATACATTGAATGCTTTTATGTACAATCTCTGCCATTTACCCTGTAAAAATAGCACAAAATGCATATGTTTATTTCTTTTATCTCTTAACATCCATTAACATAACATTAAAAAAACAAGTGTGCTGTATACGTTTACTATGATACTCATTCGAAAAACATATTCAACTAACAGATTCTAAATAAAATATACAGGATGCACAAAGAACAGTGCAAAACAATGTCTACGTTAACAAAAGTGCTGTAAACACACACATGCACTAACTTCTTTCTTTTACACTTTCAGTTAACACCACTCTCCTGAAAAGCAGCAGCGTCTGACGTACGAACAAGGACTTAGAAGAAACCTACTCTTTCCATTCAAAAAAGTAAGTACAAAACTAACATAATGTTCTAACTGTCACTCAAACACACTAGCATTTTAGTGTTGTAGAAGAAACAAATATATTAACCCTTTACCATTAGATGTAATATTAGTGCTTCCCCTTGCCAGCTACAGACTATATATTGTCATCTGAAGCCCAGTATAGGAACACAAACATACAAGAATAGCCTTCCCAACTTGATGTACCTGCCCATTGCACAATAACGCACCACCACAATCATACTTAGCATCATACGCATACACTGCACAACAGCCCAATCCAGACTTTCTCTTTTTTCTCCAACAAACCCCAAAGAATGCCTACCAAAAGCAACTCTGTAAAAAGCAACGCAGAAGTAGAGCAAATCAAAATAAAAGTGTCCAAATTAAGCATCCATTTCTAGCAGATTTTGTACAAAAAGTTCAAAAAAACAGATAATACAGTCATTAAGCGAAACAAAACAAGCCTCCAGTACAGAAACTTTCCCTCCTCTATCAAAATGTAAAACCAAATAGAAAGTGATTAACAAAACTTCAACTACCATTACTGCTAACACTGGACCTATGACTCTTGCTGTAGTGGCAAGTAAGCATACCAAAAAAAATGTTTTACAAGAAATGTTCCCCCGCAGAGTCCTTCAGAACCTTTTAAAAACAGGAGAGAAATCATGCACAACCCTTAAAACCTACTGTAGAAAATTCATCCTAGAAGCTCTCATAGATAGTGCAATCCTTCTCAAAAGGAAGTTATTTATTTTAGTTTTAAACAGGATGAAACCACTAAGAAAACTAACTGCTAAACTACAAAAAAGACTTATCAATAAACAGAATATCACCAAAAATAGCTTCTAAAACATCTGTGGAGGTGAATGGAGTCATACCACGACCACAGAACCATATTTTAATGAAGAAGCATATAAACAAACGCAAACAAACCCAATTGTCATAAAAAGCAACTTAATTACACCATTATGGAACAAGAAACTCTGCTCACAAAAATATCCCCAGAAAACTCAGTATCACCTCCCCAATCTACTGAATTAAAACGTCCAGTCTACAAATGGCTGTGCACATCAATGTGTAACATTGCCAAAAAATCTTTCAAATCTTTACGCCAGTTCCTCAATCAGTATGTAAAAAGCAAAGACAAATTCAAAATGAAACTACTATAAAATATGGATGCCTGTCCAGTGCGCAAATACACAGGACTACAAGGACATTCATTAGCCTGCATTTCAGGACCTATTTGCAAAAGCACCTTCCATCATATCAAAATGATATCAACACATCATTCAACTATAAGAAATCTAGTCCAAAAACTCTACTATGCTAAAAGGCCTTCTTTAGCACTAGCAAACTTAAATAACAATCTTCTACATGGTACAGCCAAACAACTACTCGAAGAAATAGACCATATACAGAGAAAATATTTTGGAATTGAAAGCCACTTACAAAATGCAATAGATGTACAACAAACAAGCAACTACTGTACCAATAGCAACCTTCTATTAAACATATACAAAAACAAAATACTTAAGTTTAAAATTACCTCCACTTAAGTACCAAACCATGTGTGCGTGTGTTGCTGCAGGATTTCTTATAAAAGTACCACAAAAACTATAGACATAACGTACAAAATAGAAGACAATGAAGATTTAAAATGGTTCCAATTAGCAGAAAACAAATATGACATTACTGACCCCTTAATACGTTGCAATTACTGCACTGCAAAACTTGACAACAACCAAACGCCTTCACGTGCTATCACAAATAACTTGAAATTATTCCCACTACCAAAACCCTTGCAACAACTAAATTCATATGAGAGCATCATAATTCAGGCAGTGCACCCATTTCAAGCAATAATATGTCTACAACCAAAAACAGCAAACTTACCTCCCTCTGAATTAGTCAAAAGTATTTGTGGCAAAGTACTTTATTTACCATTAGATCTCAAAGAAAAAGTACACACTCTAGGAGTGCAACGGCCAATAGATCAATCTGTAATTCTATGACAAGACCGGATGTGAGCATTATGCTTTAACTTCTTTATTCACTGCTCAACAGCAATTCAAAACTTTACTTTTAATCCTGTTCTTTTTTTTTTTAAACAGTCAATGTATGCCCAACTGGCTTGAAAAATAAATTAAACCAAACATGATGAACCCTGAAGGTGATCCTGAACTACACTTCCCAAGAGTCCCAGAGGCTCTGTAGTCCCAAACTTTAGTTCTGTCCTCCAACGAGGCCTCCTTGGTAAGTATAAGTCCCTGAGTCTCTAGGTGCTTTCCTCTTCTTTTTTTGCTGATCTCGACAGCTAAGTACCCCCTTTTTCCCATTCTGTCAACATGCACATACTTTCCGTCTTATAAATATAATGTTTACTTTGTACGCATAGATATTATACTATTATTTATTGCGGATGATGAACGTGCAGCGTGAATAGTTAATGCGCATTTTATATTTACTTAAGCGTTTCGTTGTACGGATCATACGGAGCATACGGTTTACCTCGCTTCATCGTAATAACATTTCCAGAGGGAATTAGAATCCCACAAGTGACTTCGCTCGCATCAGGGTAATCATTATCCCGCTGAGGAGTTCTGTGTGAGTTACTGCGCCACGCTCTGTCGCCTTATGCAGGGTGACATGACTCATTGAGAGCATTCCGCGTATGCGTGGCAGGCATTTCTTCCCCCAACGTTCTTTATTCAAACGTAACGGTTATCAGCAGCTCCGGAGCTCACAGAGATCCGATCCACGTCTGAAGAGCGGTCTTTGTAAATTAAGAAGCGAATCATTAAAAAGAAAAAAATGGATTACATTGAAAACAAAGGGAGAAAGCACTCGGCCAGTGATACTGAAGCATATCGGTCAAGTACAAGACCTATAGAGTGCTAGATCACAGCCCCTCACAGTGAGTCAGAGATGGCCTGTGACAGAGGGGAGGAATACTGGGAAGAGTATAGTGATCAAGAGCAGGAGCTTCAGGGGGAAGACATAGATCTCTCCCAAAGCTTTAGAAAAGTTTTGGGAGACTCCCTAGTCAGAGCTGTAGCTCAGGGAGTACACCCTATACAGGACAGGCTACAGGTCCTGGAAAATATTTTGGGCACTAGAGCTGGCAGGGAATTAGATCTAGGAGAGGGCACTTCCACCACCAAGCCTCTACAAGAACAGCATAAGGGGTGTAAAGCAGCCCAGAAGAGGAAGCACTTTTCTACCCCCCAGGGCTCAGATATGGGGAAGAGAGAGAAGCCCCAGGAGGCAGCTGATGCCTTTAACAGGCTAAAAGAGGCTTTCCTTACTAAATCAGCAGTGCCGTGCCTCTTACCCCCTGCCCCAGGGGTGAAAACCATAGGGGACGTACCTTCATCCTGTAAGGATATTTGGCGTGTTACAGCACAGAATGCAGCACTACTGCACAGGTAGCAATTTTTTTGATGCAGCACCATCACATGGGTGTGGTGTATTGCTATATGTGTTGCCAGATTAACATGGACATATAAGTAAAGACAGGCTATTCAGTCAAAAACGATTTTAACATATAAGATGCAAATCTATTTTTACAGTTAAAAGCACACGTGCACATTCAAAAATGCACACTATTTTTCACATGAAATGCCTATGGTGCAAGAGACACATTTGAAAATTAATAACTAACATTATTAATAAATAACCTGACTAATAAAACTGCATTTAACATAACCCACTAATAAAAATGTGTCTCCACTGCAGAATTAGGCCTACTCTGAAAGTGAACTTTTAAACGCACATTCATTTTTTTCTTTTTCTTTGCTGCTCTGTCCACATAACTACAGGAAGCAAAAGGGCTCGAAGGAACAGGAAATCAGTTGGTTACAAATAATTACTGTAGAAATGAGCCATTGTGTAGTGAGGGAGGAGATGGCATGATTGATTTCTGATTGGAGCAGCGTCATAGCAAGTATCATGCTAGAGGCAGTGATGAGAGTTTTGCTGGGGGAGCTTGAAGAGAGGGGGAGAACAGTCGGGATTTGGCAGAGCTGGGAGAAGGACCTGTTTCCTGGCTGAAGCATTCCTGCTGCAAAAGCTGAGAATTCCAGGCAATAACCCCGGTTTGAGAACGAAAGACGCTTGTTTTCACTGGGGTTAATCTTCAAGGGAGCCAAATTCAGAAAGAGAACAGCTGAAGAAAACTCATGCTGAACAGATAAGGTAATTACAGAAGTGTGGGGGCTGAGTGTGTACGAGAATATTCAGTCAGTGTAGGAAAGGAGATTCCTGTGCTTTAATCACATGTTTAATGTTGCAAATTGAGTTCTTGTCTCCGCCACTCTCTTTTCAGTGTATCACAGACAATGCTGTTACTGTGCTATTTTATTTATTTCTGTAAAGAGTGAGATCGTGTTTAAATGCAACTTTTATAATACACAAAAATATTTGAAAGCAGACAGGTGGTGTGTTTTATATTTACCAATACAGTGCTGATGATGTGGGGAGATGTTTAGACAGTGCAATTGTCATTTTCAAGGTAGCTAAACATCAAATTTGCTGCAGCCGTGTGCACAATGTAATTCAGTATGAGCAATTATAACTAACTGTGTGTGTTGTAGTTTGTCGGAGGTCTATGAGTCGGCAAAAAGGGAGGCCCGGGACATAGTTCACTACCGTATATAAGATAGTGAAAATACCACATGATAGCTCGCTGCCGTAGATAAGACAGAGTGAAATTGCCCATGGTGGCACACTAAAAATGAAAATGTGGTGTTCCTGAAATGCAAGCCTGAGGTCTCTCTAGTGATTACACGAAAAATCTAAGCAAAAATAAGGGGTTCTGGATATTGGGGCCACAAATAAAACAAGGGAATTATGCTCACCAAAATACCACCAACCACGCATACCAACCACGCATACCAAATACGCATGTCTGTGTGCTGAAATAATGCATGTCCACTGTATTATTGTTGTACATACCCAATCTGAATACAAGGAGTGATTGTTGCTAAGTTATTTTTCGGCGGTAAGAAAATACCGTCAGGCCCCAAATCTCCACAAAATACCCTGCATATTTATGGTGCGTTGCAGGCCGGGAAAGTGATCATAGAGTACCTACTGGGCGTGGCAAGCGTGTCTCACACTGCCATTTGCACATTAAAGGGAACCCATTTTATAATAGCAGTGTGCCACTAAAAACGAATTTCAGAATGTCACAAAGGGAAACCACATTCTCAGACCTAGTGCACTATTTAGAGGCAAAGTTGTTTGCACATGGGACTTGGTCGTCCAATAGCACGTTAGAATGGTATGAACGCATTCAGGGTGAGGTGCAGAAAGAAAAACTAGACAATATTTTTGCAGAAGGCAGCATAATTCAGGTCTGCCTTACAAGATTATTGAATGCAGCCGATAAAAGTGCAGAGAAAGACTGTTTAATACGGCTATGGGGCAAAATATGGTTTATTTTGAATAAGTCCCTGCGAATGCAGGAGAATGATACTCAGCTAATTAACAGGTTAAAGACTGAATTAGATGAGGCAAGTAGAAATCAGGAAATGTTGAGAGCAGAATTGGATGTATGCCAAAAAGACATGCAATTAAAATGCAGAGACTTTGATACTCAGTTATCCAAAAGCAAGAAACAATTTGAGGATAGTGAGCAAGAATTGGTACACTTAAAAGCCTTAGTGGACCACATTAGAAAGGATAAAGATGAGGTTGTTTCAGAAATGCAGATTTTACAAAAAGAACATTGTGAAAAAGAATGTGATCTCCAGAGTGCAGAACAAGAAATGATTAAAATGATTCAAGAAAGAGACAAGAGAAATAAAGAGTTCAATGAATGCCAAATGCAAATGTGCGACATGCAGGAGGTGATTAATAAGATGAGTGATGAAAACAACTATTTGCAAAATGAAGCAAACAGACTCCTTAAAAAGTGTAAGGACTTAGAACAGCAAATGTGCATTCCCAGGTCCCAGGATAGGCGGCAGGGTACCACATTCAATGGAGTGGAGGTGAATTCTAGCTCTGCCCAAAGAGCTAGTGCTCCAGTGACTGGGCCGGTGACTGAACTTGGTTGCAGCGCCCTTGGGGGATTTGATACTCCCATTGGGGGCAGCCACCAATCTCATACACCTGAAAACAGGATTGAATCACAAATTCCATGCATTGCAACAAGTAGCCCCATAAAAATAATGAAATCCATTAAAGCCCTGATCAAACCATTTAAAAAGGGAGGTGAATGCTGCATTGAGGATCACTTAGAAGCGGTGCATGACATTTTTAAAGCACTCCAGATACCTAAGGAACAGTACAGACAATATTTTCATTTAACTTTAGATGCCCCGACGGCCAGCATCATAAGGGGATTAAATGAACAGCAGAATATGACCTGGTTGGAGTTTGAAAAAGAAATTAGGCATCATTTATCTCCTTTTCAGTCATTGCAGGAGGCAAAGAAAGTCGCTTACACAATTACTGCTGGACCTAATACATCCCCTCGCCAATTTTTACAAGACTTAAAAAGAGCATTTTCTCGCTTTGATGTATCTTTTGACTCAAATTCCAATAAGTTTAAAACTGCATATTTCTTTGGGCTACACGAAAGACATCATATCCCAATTGGTCCGTGAATTTGACCGTGACAAGTCCCTTGAATGGATTGTACATCAAAGCACAAAACTATATGAGGTACTCTATTGTCAGGGTAGAGAAAGTGATAAAATGAAAGATACTAGACCTAAATCTAAAGAACCCTCAGACACAGTAATGGAAATCAGGTCAGCCAAAATGTCCCTTGAGTCTGCTCAAAGCCAAGGTAAAAATAATGTGACACCTGAACAAAGGGGTAATCAACAAAGATCGCCATGTCCTGTACCAATGTTCCAATCACATGATCCTAGTAATAGAGAGAGCTACATCAGCCCTAGGTATTTAGGGGACAGACCCCGGGTAGGATATCGGCCTGATGTGGCAGGTATGAACAATAACCAGAGACAAAATCAAGATCAAAGAAATGATGGTCCCTACCAGTCATTGGGGACACAGAGCAGATTTGATCCCAACACCATGATATATGGTAATCAGGATAGGCCCCGATATGTGGATCGATTTACTGATAATGGAAATCAACCTAGGGGCCAGTACCCACAATCTGAGAGACAGGACATGAGGCAAAACGTGAACTACAAATGAATCAAGAGTTCAGAAACCATCCCAACCGACATCAATCACCTGAGAGGTATCAGAATAGATCCAATCAGGGGGAAAACAACCAATATCGACCTAGGCCACAGAAAGAGGATCCTAGAGAGATGGAAAGGTTACAGTGCCTTGAGGCCCAAGTGAAAATGTTAGCTGAGCAAATAGGAAAGCTCTGTACAGCGCAAAAACAACCTTCCAAAGAGGGGGCTGATGGCCATAGCAATGACCGGGGGGCTTCCGAAAAGTGACTAAGTACTCATGATAACTGCAGTGCCAAAATGACAGATTGCTCTGATATAATTTTGCATAATGACTCTGAGATGCCTAATGGATTAAATGTGAAAGTGCCAGTAAATGAACTTGTGACAGAAAGTGCAAATACTTCTAAAAAAGAGGTACGGTTTAACCTAGAGCTAAATACAACAGTAAAGATTTGTACAAATGAAAAAGAAACATTAGGAATTCCAAAAGAACAAAGGGACAGATTTAAGAAAAATGACTCATGCATGGGGAATACCAGTGAACAGGGAGTAAGTGGGGATACTATAGCTCCTTCCCTGGGCAAGCAAAAAAATGACCAAACACAGACAGAAAAAGGAAATACTCAAAAGGAGGGTACAAGTCAATCACCTGAATAATTATTTGAGCCACATATTTTTGAAGAGGCTGAAAGGGCTGGTATCACACTAAATGATCACAAATGCACAGAATTAAAAAATGACAAATTGCTGAATGATGTTGTTACACATGTTCAGTTGGAAGGTTGTAGTGTGGTCTCTGATGTTACCCAGATGGATGGGCGAACAGTGGCCACACTCCAAAAAACCTCTGATCATGGAGAAATTAATAAAGTCTCTCACGCAGAAATGGGTAAAAAGGAGGGAAAAATGTCTTTCCATTTACCAATGTGTTTAGCCAAAAGTGAAAAAGACCTGAGAAAGGTGAGCCCTGAAATCAGTAAGAATTCACATTTCTTATGTGTATTAGAGGAAGTTGAGGACAGATATTATGCACCCATCACTGTAGAAGAAAAATGCCACACCTTTGCTATGATTGACACTGGTGCACAGGCCACAATTATGTCCAAGGAGCTGGTAAAGAGTATCAATGAAGGGAGACCCCCACAGAGTCAGATCACAGTGAAGGAAAATCAAGGCCCAGTGCATAACTTTAATGGGGAGGAGGTGCCCATCATAGGTGTAACTGAGGTGGACATAAAAATAGGAAAGCACAGAATGAAACAAGAGGTATTGATCACATCTATTTGTGAAATTCCATTTCTGATGGGGACAGATTGCCTGAAAAGATTTTCTCCTCTAATAGATGGGGTGAATGGAGTGCTGTGGTCCTTAACCAAAAAACCATTGAGGCCTAAGAAACTAAAATCACAAAACAGCAATATAAATGAATGTCACACCGTTGCCAAAACAAATGATGCTGTGGAGGTATATCTCCAGAATAGCTGCATACCTAGTGTCATTGTTATATTAATGTGTTAAGACAAAATCCAGAGCGACAATGAAAAACTACCTGTACAAATATACTTGGACCCAAGGAAAAATTGGCAGACTGCCATAGATGAGCACACATTACGTTTTTATTTAAAAGAGAAAACATGCAAACAGAATATTGCTCCTAAAACAGATTCAGAAAAACACATTACCACTCTGGCAGAAATACACATGGAAGATGAGCAACCATGGGTTCATGTTGGTATAACTGACTATTTTAAAACAATAAAAGCCACTTTAGCGCTTGAACATGAAAGGAGTTTCATTAATGAGAAATTGTTGCAAAAAATAATGGAGAGGGAAGAAATCCCGAGATTTAGGATTAAAAACCAATATGTTTCTGGGTTGGACAGTCCAGACTTTGAAAACCGAATTGCAGGCAGATGCATGCTTAAAATTAGCATTGGGCAGAAAACAATTTACCATAATGTATGGATAGTGAGTGGAGCACAAAATGAATTTTACATGGGCAATGACATCATGCACAGAATGTGTATGGTGTTAGATTTCCTTAATCAAAAAATATGGTCACGCCTAGGTGGTCCGGCACCTGAATTTGAAGACAAAAGAAGGGCTTATCATTGTGCACAACTGGTTCCTTATGCAATCGAATTACAAATGAGGAAAGATACTATTATTCCTGCATTTACAAAACAGTTTGCAATAACACTGAAATGCAAAAATGGACAGCAGATGAAAGGCTCTGATGCATTTGTATGCCTGAATGAATCCATAAAACAGCAAGGCCTGGATTATGAATACATTCCATTGGTAGATATTGGTGGAGGATCTGTAAAAATGATGGTAAATAATAAAGGTTGTCAGGATATTCATTTAGAGGAAAACTCCCCATTAGGAATGGCCATACAAAAATCACATTATACGGCAGATTTAAATAACATGGTGATTGGAAATATTCCTGAAAAGTATTTATTTGCCAAGGGTGAGTTGCCAGAACACCTGGACTCTCAGCCCAAAGGAATATTTAAAATTCATTCTGTGTATCCTTATGATTCAAATGAGACAGTGTGCTGCCATCAAGAGGATTGCATAATATTTAATTTAAATGAAAATGAAACAGAAAATCAGCCCATTGAAGTGGAAGCTGATATGCCAAAATATTTAAAAGTGGCAGCTTTACAAAAAGACACAGCCACACAGTTAGAGGAAAGCGCCGAGATTCCCTTACCAGAAGATTTTCCAGAATTTTCCAAAATGGTAGAAGAGCAGATCTCCTTAGCGGATGCATGTGAAAGCAATGAGGATAGGGACAATATGAGGGAGATATTTATGGAGTTTAAGGATGTATTTGCAAAAGATGCTTATGATTGTGGTTTAACTGATTTACACGTGGCCACATTACCAGAAGGGTGTAGCAGAAATCCAGTGTTTGTACGCCAGTATAGACTACCGCTGGCATGTTTAGAATCATTGGCAGAGATTATTAAAAATTTGGAATCGCGCGGAATCATCAGGCCCATTCATAGCACATCCAATACACCTATTTTAGGTGTGTTAAAGCCAAATGGCCAATGGCGGCTGTGTGCAGACTTGAGAGAGTTAAATAAAATAGTACCAGTATCTAGATGGCCACTGCCATTCATTGATCAGGGCCTAGCTCAGGTACATGGTTCAAATGTATTTACCACATTAGATCTCACCTCTGGATATTGGTGCGTGCCATTGCCAGAGGAGATAGAACATTTATTTTCCTTTACATTTGACAGGACTCAATATGCCTGGCTTAGAGCTCCGTTCGGGTACATCAATAGTGGGAGTGAATTTGGCATATTTTTGAGAAAGGCCATGCCGGATGCAGCGGAAAGAGGAACAATAGTTTATGTGGACGATGTCCTGATAAAAAATGAAAGCCTGAAAAGCCATTTTGATGAAATAAGACATGTACTTGGCCAATTGCAGAAAGCAGGCGCCAAAGTATCTTTGCAAAAAGCACAATGGTGCAAGAAAAAAGTGAACTTTCTAGGGCATGAAGTGACTGAACATGGGCTAAATCCACAAAAGAAGAAAATAGAGGCCATACAAAGATTAAAAGATCCTAAAAATGTGAAAGGAGTAAAAAGTTTATTAGGGATGACAGGCTATAACAGAAAGTTCATTGAAAATTATGCAGAAATCACTCAACCATTGACTAAACTGCTTAAACTGAATACTCCCTGGAAATGGGAAAAAGAGCAGTCTGATGCAGTGGCTAAATTAAAGGAATGTCTTGTAAAGGAACCATGTTTAGCATACCCCATAAAGGACAGGGATTTTTTTATAGAAATAGGTTTTCTGAACATTGTATGTCAGCAGTGTTATCACAAAAACACGATTTGAATCACAAAACCATTGCATATGCAAGTAAGGCATTTTCCCAAGTTGAAATGAAATTTAATGAATGTGAAAAGGCCCTATTAACCACTGTGTGGGCGCTACAACATTTCCGCCCCATTGTTCAGGGAGAAAAGGTGATTATTGAAACAAATCATCAACCTTTGCAATTTTTAGAGATAAAAAGAATTAGATCAGGTAATCTAGCGCAATCCAGAATCACTTCATGGACGCTGGCATTACAAGATTTTGCCGTAGAAGTGATATATGGACAATATAAAAAGAACCCAATTGCTCATGGGTTAGCTGACTTACATGACTGTGCAGCTGAACAAATACCAAATGAAATGGAAGTGGAAACTAGTTTGCAGGAATTTGAACAATCACCACACAAAGCTTTTGATGAAAAAACATGCAAGGATTTGCCAACTGTATATGTGGATGGTTGTGCTTTTCACATTGAAAATGACAGTAAACAATTAGTGGCAGGAATAGGAAATGTCTGGTTGAAATGTGAAGGTGTCCCCAGTATAGGGATGAGGATTGGAGATAGAAGCAGTCAGGTGGCAGAATTGGCAGCCATTTATAAAGCAATTGCTACTGCAGTTGATAAAAAGTTCAGTGAAATTGTCCTGGTGGTTGATTCTGACTATGCACGGAATAGCTTTGTGGAGTATTTGCCTGGTTGGAAAGCAAGAGGCATGGTTACATACAACAAAAAGCCACTTAAACATGGAAAAATGATACAAGCCATAGACAAATTGGTGTCAGAGAATAATTTAACAATATACTGGAGAAAAATTAGTGGGCATTTAAAAACACCAGGAGAGGATAAGGAGGGAAATGATAAGGCAGACCACCTGGCTAAGATTGGGGCTGTGATGGGAGAATTGCTACCTATTGATTATTTAATGGGTGAAATACAAATTGATGCAGTGACACGTTCTAAAGCACCAAAGGAGGTAGATCAACCGGTGGTGCAGTGGAGTCATGACACGCCAGACCAAGATTTGATTGAGGCACAAAAGAATGATCGAATTTTGGGAATCTATTATAATCATTTGATAGATCCCGAACAAAATTCTTTAACAGAAAATGATTGTATGGGAAAAGAAGAGTTGAGGGTCCTATTAAAGAACAAAACACGAATTAGATTACAGGATGGACTCATGATTAGAGAGTCCATAACAGGACAAATACAGTGGGTAGTACCCCTTTCATTCAGAGGGCTAATGCTACACCATGCACATGATGCTATAACTGCAGGCCATAGAGGTTCACAAAAAACATTAGAAATACTAAAAGATTATGCTTACTGGCCACATATGTCCCAAGATGTGGAATTATATACTAGAGGATGTCTAGTATGCGCCCAATTTAAACCTGCTTCACCAATGCATAGAGCACCATTGATGAAAAGAGGCCTAACTCTCCCATGGTCAGATTTGCAAATAGACTATGTAGGTCCTTTAAAAAGGTCGAGTAGGGGAAGCCGTTATATTTTGAGTGTGATATGTTTGATGTCGAAGTGGATTGAATGCATTCCTGCACCAGTTTGTAGTGCGCAAACAGCAGCCACATTGCTGGTGAACCATGTGTTCTCAAGGTTTGGGTTGCCACAAAGAATTGAGTCAGACAGAGGAAGTCATTTCACAAGTACTCTAATGAGTAAGGTATGGCAAATACTAGGTGTGAAAAGGAAACTACATATCGCATATCGGGCAGCGTCTTCAGGGTCAGTTGAAAGAAGCAATAGGTCTGTTGTGGATATTTTAAAGAAATTTGTGGCAGAAGCAGGTTCCAGCTGGGATTTACGTTTACCGTTGGTTTTCATGGCAATCAGATCAACTCCTGCCAAAGCAACAGGTGTTAGCCCCCATGAGGTCTTGACAGGTAGGAAAATGGTGTTACCACAACACCTATTATACAGAACACATGAGCAGACACTTGTGAGTGCATCCGCAGTTCATGAATATATTGATGAACTGAGGAGGCATTTGCAACATGCATTTGCTTTTGTGCAGAGAAATCTGGAAAGAGCTGCTGACAGTGCAAAGTCTTATTATGACAAAAAGACATCAGTAAAGGAATACAGTGTAGGGGATCAGTTGTACAAGTTTCATTTTGGAAAAAGTAAACAGAAACATTCTAAATTTCTAGCAGCCTGGCAGGGGCCATTTCGAATTATAGATAAGGTCTCTCCTGTAGTTAATAAAATTTTGAAAAATGAAGGTGAAACGGCAATAGAGCAGTTTGTCCATGTAAATCAAATCAAACCATGCCATCCCAGACATGAGATCAGGCAGCTTGAGCATGTAGAAACAGATAAAGTCCCTTGAACACAAAAAGAGAAAATAAATGGGTACAATCAGGAGGCAGTGACAAAGAAGTTAAAAAGTTGATTGTTATAATGGCACATAAACACTGTAATATATGTAAAAATATATAATAAATAAATAAATAAATATATATAATGGAAGCTCATGGTTGGTATGCAGAGAGAAAATGTATTAAATATTGAATGCTTTTTTATATGTGCTTGTTTTCTTTTTAACTTGTGTTTAATTTCAGAAAAAAAAAGAAATATTTTTACCAAGCATGTTTTATTTTTGGCAAAAGGGTGAAGTTAGTATTGTGCTATGTACTTAATTTGTTTATTTTCTATTTGATTTAGAAAATTAACATTATTTGGTCGGAGGTTCTGGGATCAGAGCCCATGGGAGACGATGGAGTCCTGGAGCCCACGTGGACGGATTCCGGGAAAGCCCCAAAGAGGGGTGAAGACCAAGGCTGCAAAGCGATCAGCATTGAAGATGATACCGATGATATGGTTAATGATGATGATATTTGGAGGGATCTTCAAGAATTCAGAAGCACAGGTTGTCATTGAACCTGGACCAGCATCTGGTATCGCGGTGGAAGAGGCACCAGGATTCATCATGAGTGATAGAAGGAGGATTTTCCAAAATATATACATACCATTGAATCCTGAGATTTTGATTGAAAAACACTTGAACAATACCGGAATTAAGATTGAACAGACTAAAGAGTGGCTGGAAATAAGAAAAGAGGACACTAAGCAGTCAATAAGAGATATATTAATGCAATTGGAAAAAACATTCGTGAATTCAGCAGACATTAAGAAGAGGAGAGGAAAGAGAGGTGCGGTGATGCTCGCGATATCATTGGTAATGTCTATAGTTGGAGCCATAATAGGTACCACAATATCAACAGTCAATTCTATTTCGGTAGGAACACTGAGTACTAAAGCGCAACAACTGAGTATTGACCTAGAAATAATACAAAAAACATTAGATGGAATTAGAGGGGGACTGGATGAAAAAGTAAGATTCATAAATGAAACTGCAATCATTCTAAATGAACAAGCGGATGTAATGCAACGGGCGACTAAAATAATACTTAAGCATGACAGAACTTTAAATGAAATATTGAACAAAATGAGTCCTGTTGATAGACTATTAACGAATTATATGATAGAAGTTCAAACTGCAGTTTCACAATTGATTCAAGGACATATCCCCTTGTATTTTGTTTCGCAGGATATTATTCGTCAAATGATAGAAAGATTGACCAGGAGGGAAATTGATATAATACAGGTAAAAATTGCATTCGAAATGGGTAATGCAATGCCGTTATATGTGGACTTGGAAAGATTAGAGATCGGATTTTTGCTATGCATCCCATATGTAGCCCCTGAACTTATTTATCAAACGAAGTGGGTACACAACGTGGGATTTGGGCAAGAGGACAAATTTATTAAGATTAAGACTCCAGAAGTGGTGGCATTTCAGTCATGGGAACCTGAAGTTTATTTAATACCAAACCTGGAAACATGTGTAAAATTTAAAGAACAAAATTATATGTGTCCAGGTAAACCGTTTGTTCCTGATTCCACAGATGCTATTTGTGGTTTGAAATCTGACCCAAGTATATCAGAGGGATGTGAAGTGATTATTAGCAATATGGGGAGTGAAGAAATGGCACAGGCTAAGATGGTCAGAGGTAAATGGTTGGTCAGCACCTGTTTAAAGAACATGACGGTAGTACATTTAAACCATGGAACATACGTGGTTAAACAGGTGAAATATAATGTTTTTTATTTACAGGTTCCAAAGGATACAATTGTGTCAATGGGGGTCAACATTGTTTCATGTAACAAATGATGTTTGGGAAAGCCAAGTGGAAAATATCGATTTTTTCCAAAGGGATACTTTTCCAATAGATCCGGATGTGGAATATTTATTGAATCACAAAGAAAGACAGGTTATAAAAATGAATTTGAGAAAAACAATATTACAATTAGTAATCTGGGGATAATAGAAGTGGAAAGATTTAATTGGGGAACCTGGGGGGAACGCTCAATAGTGGGTTTGGCTGTCCTGGTGGTAATCATGGGTGGATGGTTGATTGTGCTATCAGTAAAAATGAAAATGTTACTGATTTTACTAGCTACGTCAGGAAGAGAAAGATATCCCAATACACATGCATTTTAAAAGAAAAAAAAAGAACAAGTTGTTTTTAGGAATTGGCTTGGATTGTAGCCAAGTTCTAAAAACAAAAGGAGGGTATATGTAAGGATATTTGGCGTGTTACAGCACAGAATACAGCACTACTGCACAGGCAGCAATTTTTTTGATGCAGCACCACCACATGGGTGTGGTGCATTGCTATATGTGTTGCCAGATTAACATGGACATATAAGTAAAGACAGGCTATTCAGTCAAAAACGATTTTAACATATAAGATGCAAATCTATTTTTACAGTTAAAAGCACACGTGCACATTCAAAAATGCACACTATTTTTCACATGAAATGCCTATGGTGCAAGAGACACATTTGAAAATTAATAACTAACATTATTAATACATAACCTGACTAATAAAACTGCATTTAACATAACCCACTAATAAAAATGTGTCTCCACTGCAGAATTAGGCCTACTCTGAAAGTGAACTTTTAAACTCACATTCATTTTTTTCTTTTTCTCTGCTGCTCTGTCCACATAACTACAGGAAGCAAAAGGGCTCGAAGGAACAGGAAATCAGTTGGTTACAAATAATTACTGTAGAAATGAGCCATTGTGTAGTGATGGAGGAGATGGCATGAATCATTTCTGATTGGAGCAGCGTCATAGCAAGTATCATGCTAGAGGCAGTGATGAGAGTTTTGCTGGGGGAGCTTGAAGAGAGGGGGAGAACAGTCGGGATTTGGCAGAGCTGGGAGAAGGACCTGTTTCCTGGCTGAAGCATTCCTGCTGCAAAAGCTGAGTATTCCAGGCAATAACCCCGGTTTGAGAACGAAAGACGCTTGTTTTCACTGGGGTTAATCTTCAAGGGAGCCAAATTCAGAAAGAGAACAGCTGAAGAAAACTCATGCTGAACAGATAAGGTAATTACAGAAGTGTGGGGGCTGAGTGTGTACGAGAATATTCAGTCAGTGTAGGAAAGGAGATTCCTGTGCTTTAATCACATGTTTAATGTTGCAAATTGAGTTCTTGTCTCCGCCACTCTCTTTTCAGTGTATCACAGACAATGCTGTTACTGTGCTATTTTATTAATTTCTGTAAAGAGTGAGATCGTGTTTAAATGCAACTTTTATAATACACAAAAATATTTGAAAGCAGACGGGTGGTGTGTTTTATATTTACCAATACAGTGCTGATGATGTGGGGAGATGTTTAGACAGTGCAATTGTCATTTTCAAGGTAGCTAAACATCAAATTTTCTGCAGCCGTGTGCACAATGTAATTCAGTATGAGCAATTATAACTAACTGTGTGTGTTGTAGTTTGTCGGAGGTCTATGAGTCGGCAAAAAGGGAGGCCCGGGACATAGTTCACTACCGTATATAAGATAGTGAAAATACCACATGACAGCTCGCTGCCGTAGATAAGACAGAGAGAAATTGCCCATGGTGGCACACTAAAAATGAAAATGTGGTGTTCCTGAAATGCAAGCCTGAGGTCTCTCTAGTGATTACACGAAAAATGTAAGCAAAAATAAGGGGTTCTGGATATTGGGGCCACAAATAAAACAAGGTAATTATGCTCACCAAAATACCACCAACCACACATACCAACCACGCATACCAACCACGCATACCAAATACGCATGTCTGTGTGCTGAAATAATGCATGTCCATTATTGTTGTATATGGCCCAATCTGAATACAAGGAGTGATTGTTGCTAAGTTATTTTTCGGCGGTAAGAAAATACCGTCAGGCCCCAAATCTCCACAAAATACCCTACAATCCTCAGAGGAATACGATCAAGATGAGCAAGAGGAGGAGGAGAGAAGTTCGTCAGGAGGTAGTACAGGAAAGAAGGAGAGAGACAGACCGACAGAAAGGAAAGCCGGCTTGGTGGAGAGTATCCCCGAAGAGGCACCCCAGGTCCACAGATTGGACTCCATCCCCGAGGGTAGCACTGTATATGGTTCAAAAGAGCAGGAAACCATTGGAGAAGGAGACCAGGTTCCGCCTTAGGTTGGAATGTCCCAGACCAGAGCTTACGGAGAAAGTGGCAGAGACCCCGGAGCTCGACCCCAAGATGTTGACTTTTGTCACTAAGGCCGGTAAGGACGCCAGAAGAGGGATGGACCCCACATGTCGGTCATGCCAGGATAAAATACTGAACCTAACAGGCCCCATAGCTAAAATTATGGACCTTGCAGAGAGAGTGAAGGACACGGGAGAGCCAGTTGACCCGTTCATCCTAGCAGGGTGGGCCCAGCGAGCTGTGTGTCTTCTTGGTAACGCAAATACAGCCATTTAGACGAGAGACATAGGTCTATGCTTTTAAAGATAGACAACAAGCTAGGTGACCTAGCCTCATATGAGTCAGGAGAAGGGGCACAAGGCCTGCTCTTTGGCGACACATTTGTGAAAGAGATGAAAACGTTCGTAGGGACATATTCAGCACTCAAGAATGCAAAAGCATCAATTAGGAAGGTGTGCCTTACTTGAGTTTTTGCAGGGGCTGGCCGTTTCAGGAGTGGCTTCAATTCCACCAAGAGACCCCAAGGACCCAGGGCCCAATACTGGGAATCGCACCAGCAAGACGCATTCTTCCGGAACAGAGGCAGAGGTTTCAGAGGCCGCCGAGGCAGAGGATACTTCAGACATCAGAATAATTCCACAGGTGAGGGAGCACTCAGCAAGATATCCCCCAGTAGGAAGGAAGATGTTGCTTTTTATGAACAATTGGCGCGAATTATCAGCAGACGTATGGGTACTTCAGACAGCGCAGGGGTTTCACCTAGATTTTGTAGGGGAGCCGATTCAGTCACAACCCCCACAGCACATGCGTTCCTCAAAGGAAGAGATGGCACTATTAGATACAGAATTAGAAGCGCTGGCGCGAAAACAAGCCATAGAGAGAGCACAGCCTCACTCAGAAGGATTCTTCAGCACCATGTTTTTGGTCCACCGCAAGCGCAAGGTCAGACCTGTCATCAATTTAAAAGAACTGAACAGCTGGTTAGTTTACAGACACTTCAAGATGGAGGGAATCCATCTATTGGCGGATCTCCTCAGGAGGAACAATTGGCTAGCACGGCTAGACCTGAAGGATGCATACCTGATGATACCCGTAGCCCCTCTCCACCGTCGTTTCCTTCAATTTGAGTGGAAGGGAGAGGTATGGCAGTTCAAAACACTGCCTTTCGGGCTAACATCGGTGCCTTGGGCCTTCACCAAGTTAATGAGGCCCCTGGCTACCGCGATGAGAGAGCAAGGAATAAGGATGATCATATATTTAGACGACATCCTACTCATGCCGGAGAACAAAGCGAGACTGCAGAGGCAGGTAAAGTGGGCAACCGCTTTCATCTCCAGTCTAGGTTTCCTGATCAGCAAAGAGAAATCAGAACTTATTCCATGCAGGAAACTGGAGTTCCTAGGTTTCACCATAGATACGAGGAAAGCCACTTTAGCCCTACCGTCCACCAAGATAAGATCCATCAAGAAGGATCTGAAGACAGCACTGGGGAGACAGTTTATTTTGCTTCGGAATCTGGCCAGGATAGTGGGTCTACTTGCAGCCTCGATCCAAGCGATCTTTCCCGGGCCATTACACTATCGAGCTCTCCAGAGGCTCAAGATCAGGTACCTGCAAAAAGTATGGAGATACCATCACCAGGTTCCATTAGACAAGGACAGCAGAACAGAGCTTCGCTGGTGGCTTCACAACATGGAAGCATGGAACGGCAGGGCCATCTTCGGAGACCTGCCAAAGCTCATAGTGGAATCAGACGCCAGCAGGTCAGGCTGGGGAGCCAGATGCAGACACACAGAAACAAGAGGAAAATGGTCCCAAAAGGACCTAGAGTTGCACATCAACTGTTTAGAGCTTCTAGTGGGGTCGTTCGCATTTAGAGCCTTCTCCAAAGACAAGGTGCAATGCTGCATCCTGCTACGTATGGACAACATATGCGCAGTGAGATATATCAACAAGCTGGGAGGAACGAGCTCCAAAATGCTAGTGGAGATTGCCAAGGACTTCTGGCACTTCTGCCTGGACAGGAACATATCGGTCAAAGCAGAATATCTTCCGGGAGCAAAGAATACTGTGGCCGATTGGAACTCCCGCTATCTGATAGACTCGAGCGACTGGAGACTACACGAATCAGTCTTCGACAAATTCAGCGCACGTGGGACCCTTTCATACAGATCTGTTAGCTTCCAAACTAAATACACACCTGCCGAACTACTTCAGTTGGAAGCTAGATCCGGGAGCGATAGGGACGGATGCATTCCTAGAAGATTGGGGACTCCACATCCATTATACTTTTCCCCCATTCGCAATGTTGGCCAGAGCACTAGCGAAGGTGTGTAGAGACAAGGCCAAGTAGCGATTGTGGAAATCTCAAGCCTGGTTGCCGATTCTGATGGAACTTTCCATGGATTTTCCTCAGAGGATCTCACACCGAGAGGATCTCCTCGTAGATCCAGCAGGAGCTCCACACCCTCTGATTCAGGATCAGACTCTAACCCTCCTGGCCTACAGAATTTCAGGCGAGGTGGTGCTTACCAGGACTTTCAGAGGAAGCTACGGAGCTCAACAGAGTATCATGGGCCCCCTCGATAATCAGCAGCTATAATTCCGCTTGGCAGGCCTGGGAGTTATGGTGCAGGGGGAGGAGTATTTGTCCCATTTCAGCTCCTATAACTCAAGTCATACATTTTCTAGCATCCCTTAGCTCAGGAGGGAAAACATTCACAACAGTGGGAGTGTACAGATAAGCCATTTCAGCTGGACATGAGCTGGTAGACGGGGTACCAGCAGGAGAACACCCAGCAGTGGTGAGACTTCTCAAAGGTATTAAAGTGAGCAAACCTCCGTTGCCTAGGTACTCTGTCCTGTGGGACGTTACTAAAGTATTGCACTTGTTTGAACAGTGGCCAAGAAACAATCTCTTATCGGGGAAGCAACTGTCTGGAAAATGTGCCACTTTACTCTGTCTAGTATCTTGTAGACGGATTTCAAATGTAAAGGCTCTTGAGATAGACTGAAGGATTTTCTATCCGGAGGAAGTGGCCTTCAACATAGCGTAGCGTACTAAGACCAACTCCAGAGTCAATACATATCCATACTTTCCAGATAACAGCAGCCTCTGTGTAGCGCAATGCATAAAGCAATATGAAGCCGCTACAGCTGCGATAAGACCACAAGGGGTGACTCAACTACTTATTGTGCGTAGGAAATCTCATAACGCAGTAGCCCAAGCTACTATAGCAAGATGGGTGAAGGAGATTATGGAATTGGCAGGAATAGAAATTTCTGTATTTGGAGCTCACTCGGCCAAGGGGATATAGCTTCTGGAGCTTTTGCAGCTGGAGTTCCACTGCAAGAGATCATGAAGGCTGCAGATTGGTCCAGTGACTTGGTATTCAGGACTTTCTATTTCAAGCCAGTAGCGAACATCGCAGCAGCGGTGATGCAAAGCTTTGAACAAGCATAATGCTCGTCTCCGGTCTTGTCATAGAATGAAGATTGCCCATGCGCTAAGCGCAGGAAGTCTTGATTCTATTAAAGACACAGAGGCGAGCATTATCCCTCCCTACAGAAGTCAGTAGTGTAAATAATGTTGTATTGCATTATTATGATTCAAGGTTGGAGACGAATTCCCAGCCCGAACAATCCTGATTTCTCATTGACCATAGGAGAAGAACAGAAGAACAATTGTGATTGATTGAGAGCAACACATCGAATAGAGGGCTATGCTGTGCAGAGTAGCAGTGATAGTCCAAGTTGTTAAAAGTTGGAACTGTTAGACAATTGCAGGAGTTAAGCAGCGAGAGAAGAAAAAAGAAGAGGAAAGCACCTAGAGACTCAGGGACTTATACTTACCAAGGAGCCCTCATTGGAGGACAGAACTGAGGATAGGGACTACAGAGAATCCGAGACTCTTGGGAAGTGTAGTCCAGGCTCACCTTCAGGATTCATCATGTTTTGTTTATTTTATTTTTCAAGCCAGTTGGGCATACTTTGACTCTTAAAAAAAAAAAGAACAGGATTAAAAGTGAAGTTTTGAATTGCTGTTGAGCAGTGAATAAAGAAGTTAAAGCATAATGCTCACCTCTGTGTCTTTAATAGATCAAGACTTCCTGTGCTTAGCGCATGGGCAATCTTCATTGTCTTAGTAAATGGCGTACCTATAAAAGACAAAAAAATGTGGCAACATCTCGTCGACTTACATAAAGTTAGACAAGCCCTGCAATATCTAAAAAACAACAATGAATACTATAGAGAAATTAATATTGAAGAAAACCTGAGAGAAACCATTGAAATAATTCAAGAGTCACGAGAAACTGGTCAATTTGAACTTCTAAATCCTGCAACAGAATCCAATATTTTAGACCATTATACAATTCATCCTTTATACTCTGAAGACAATATAGATGATGCACTGGAAATGTACCAAATGCGACAAGCCAAAGGATCTCCAATCAGCATATGGGGAAAAAGTATAGAAGCACAGGCCTTTCCTCTACTCTTTCCTACTGGAAAAGGCAGAAGGTACGATGATAGACCCACACAGATAACAGCATTAGAATATCGCTCTCTACGAATGTATTCTGACGACCCCAGATTCAGACAAAAGGTGGAATACATATTCCACCTTCTTTTCAAAGAGGGTAGCAGGCGCTCCTCTCCAGAAAGAACATGGCATGATAACCTGTTCTGAGATGACAGTTTGCAGCACACGCTTTTTGCTCACTGTACCTCTCACAGATGGGAAATATCCATTTGCATATCAGTCTTTGTCCCGCCCACATGGGCAGTCCAGCACCGAAATGCTATGGCAATTCCTCTCTGAACAAGAGTACCAAAAGCAACCTCATACACGTGTTTCAGCCTTGTTGGGCCTCATCAGTGAGGTGAAGCTTTGTCTCTCTGAGCACAGTGAGCAGGGAGTCCTAGACTGTAATTAGACTATTACAAACTTTCCACAGAAGCT
This sequence comes from Ambystoma mexicanum, assembly GCF_040938575.1. Classification (NCBI taxonomy): domain Eukaryota; kingdom Metazoa; phylum Chordata; class Amphibia; order Caudata; family Ambystomatidae; genus Ambystoma; species Ambystoma mexicanum. Next base: position 799,185,895 of record NC_090924.1, on the reverse strand, counting down.
GCAATGGAACTACGCAGAGTTTTCAAACAAATGAACAATGCTGCTAATAGATGAGGTGAGCATGGTCTCCAACCTAATGTTGGCTTTGAGTCACCGCAGATTACAAGAGGTCCTCAGAACAGACTACAACCAGCTCTTTGGAGGAAAACACATTATAGTTTATGGAGATATTCTTCAATTGACATCAGTGAAAGCTGAGCGTATTTTTAAAACCTTAGGGCACAAACTGTGCCATGAAACAAAAGAAATGAAACCAATAATTGAATTTTGCTCCACAGATAAACTGGACGTACATGGCATGACACTACCGATATGTCAACAAACCACAACTAGACTAAATACCCTAGAAAACTCTATCTCCAACACAGCTGGTTTGGAGAAAATATTGTAATTATCTTTAAACTATAGAGTAATACTTAAATGTAACCTTGACGTGGAGCAAGGACTATTTAATGGAGCACTTGGTACAGTTGTTGGCTTTCAAACATACCCACGTGACAATAACATTCAATTTGTCAATATTCTCTTTGACAAACTATCAGAAGTTTAAAGGATAGCAAGCTCAAAAGCCCACTTCCTTCTTTTCAAATACATGTATGTACGGAGAGAACAATTTTCACTAACTCTAGCATACGCAGTGACTATTCACAAATCACATGGTCTTACCCTAGATAAAGCATTAATAGATATTGGTAGCAAAGTCTTTAAAGAAGGCATGAGCTTCGTAGCACTATCACGCTTACGTACACTTGACAGGCTATTTCTAATCAACTTTGATGCAAGTAAAGTAAATGCTGATATTCCTTGCAATCTAGAATACAATAGGCTGCGTTCACTCCACACCCCATCTGAAAACCTATCCTGTTCCACAACAAGCAAAACGTTCTAAAAGAAAACTACTTCAAACTGAAATGATACAGGATATCACTACAATTCCTCCAAAGAAAAAAAAATACTTCATTAAGTACCACAATGAAACAAGAATCTAGTGGTCAAAGTAACTCAACTACTTCTTCAAAGAAGCAACACACACTCCAAACAAATGACTTCCACACAGAACTACCAGGTCCATTCAAATTTTCAAATATAACTGCTGTAAACTGCTTTGAAAATGTAGCAATAAATATTCTATTCCAGTTGCCACCAATTATTGAGAACATTTACTTACACAGTACAGACAAATTGTGTTTTCCAAATGTTAGTCCTTCATAGATATGCAACCAACAATCCTGACAACACTTACAGTGTTCATGGAATAAGACAAGAATTGGACTACTGTGCTGGAATTGTCAAATTCACTAGAAACTCACAAGAAGATCCACAATAAGTTCTAATGTACTTACTACAAGTACTGGAAAACAAAAACACACCTTTAAATGACATCTTTCAGATTTCGAACATGTGGAAACATACACGCACTCTCTGCAACCATGTGGCACAGGAAGAAGTCCCTAATGAACGCTTTGTGTATGTAACCGTAACTGTGAATCCATTCCATTTATGCAACTTGTGCAAAATGCAAACCATGGCAGATTATGTACTACCTGCAATTCAGATAATCACTCCACCTTACAAATACAGACACATAGTAAATACATAATAGTAATGCTTTTACTTTACAATGCAAATGGTACCAAAAACAACTGAAAACTGCCTGGATTCACACATAGTCAACTATCACTTGGTAAGAAAACCTTCAGAACAATAGCTATAATCTACCACGCTGGAGCCACAACCAATGCAGGTCACTACACTGCATATATAAAAAACAATTATGGATGGTTCGAATGTAATGATAGTACCATTACTATAAAGCAGAGATTGCCAGCAAATCTTGTAAACGCATACTTAATATTCTTAAAACCAAAATTTAATATGAATCTGTGTATGAACATAAGCAAAACTTCAACTTCAAAACTGTGCACAGTTAGAGTACACCAACATGTATATAACTGCCCCAAGATTCTGCAACAAGCAAACAGATAAATAAATACCACTAAAATGTAACAAGAAATACACAGTTAGAATATAACAGTATAATTGTGAAAAAGACTGTCGATTGTGTTATACAATTACAAGCAGCCAGGATGAGTACATACATCTTCATTCAAGCACACACACAGACAATATCATTACAAAGGCTCCCAGATCAAAGAACGCCACTGCCTCTTTATGAAATCCATCTGCTTTATTTCCCACACCTTCACAAAGGCATACATTGAATGCTTTTATGTACAATCTCTGCCATTTTCCCTGTAAAAATAGCAAAATATGCATATGATTATCTCTTAACAGCCATTAACATAACATTTGAAAAATAAGTGTGCTCTATACGTTTACTATTATACTCATTTGAAAAACATATTCAACTAACAGATTCTAAATAAAATATACATGATGCACGTAGGCAACGGAAAGTACAAAACAATGTCTACATTAAATATTCACTAAATATTCACTAACTTCTTTCTTTTACAATTGCATTGAAGACCACTCTCCTGAAAAGCAGCAGCGTCTGAAGTACGAACAAGGACTTAGAAGAAACCTACTCTTTCCATACAAAAAAGTAAGTACAAAACTAACATAATTTTCTAACAGTTACTCAAATAGACTAGCATTTTAGTATTTTATAAGAAACAAGTATATTAACCCTTTACCATTAGATGTAGTATTAGTGCTTCCCCTTACAGTTGTATACTTTATATTGTTATCTAAACCCCAGTATGGTAACACACAAATACAAGAATATTCTCAACTTGATAAAGCTGCCCATTGCACAATCACCCACCTCCACAATCATAATTACTATCACACTCAGACTCTCATGCACAAAGCACGCATATGCTGCACAACAGCCCAACCCACACTTTCTTTTATTTCTCCAACAGACCCCAAAGAATGCCTACCAAACAGCAACTTCATAGAAAGCAACGCAGAAGTAGAGCAAATCAAAATAAAAGTGTCCAAAATAAGCATCCATCTTTAGCAGATTTTGTACAAAAAGTTCAAACAAAACAGCTAATACAGTCATTAAGCAAAACAAAACAAGCTTCCAGTACAGAAACTTTCCCTCCTCTATCAAAATGTAAAAGGAAACAGAAAGTGATTAACAAGACTTCCGCTACCACTACTGCTAACGCTGCACCTATAAATCTTGATGTAGTGGCAAGTAGCATACCAAACATACAAAAAAAAAGTTTTACACAAAATGTTCCACCACAGAGTCCTTCAGAACCTTTTCAAAACAGGAGAGAAATCATGCACAACCCTTAAAACCTACCATAGAAAATAAATCCTAGAAGCTCTCATAGACGGTGCAATCGTTCTCAAAAGGAAGTTATTTATTTTAGTTTTAAACAGGATGAAACCACTAATAAAACTAACTACTAAACTACAAAAAAGACTTCTCAATGAAAGGAATAGCAACAAAAATAGCTTCTTAAACATCTGTGGAGGTGAATGGAGTCACACCACGACCACAGAACCATATTTTAATGAAGAAGCATATAAACAAAACCAAATAAACCCAATTGCCATACATAGCAGTGGACGGGGGTATGAAAAACTTAATAACACCATTATGGAAGAAGAAGGAACAAGAAACCCTGCTCACAAAAATATGCCCAGAAAACTGAGTATCACCTTCCCATTCTACTGAACCAAAATGTCCAGTCTACAAATTGCCATGCACATCAATGTGTAACAATTCCAAAAAATCTTTCAAATCGCCAGTTCCTCAATCAGTATGTAAAAAGTAAAGACAAATTAAAAATTAAACTACTACAAAATATGGATGCCTGTCCAGTACGCAAATACACAGGACTACAAGGACATTCAATAGCCTGCATTACATTACCTATTTTCAAAAGCACCTTCCATCATATCAAAATGATATCAACACATCATTCAACTATAAGAAATCTGGTCCAAAAACTCTACTATGCTAAAAGTCCTGCTTTAGCACTAGCCAATTTCAATAACAATCTTCTACATGGTGCAGTCATACAACTACTCAGAGAAATAGAGCATATCCAGAGAAAATATTCTGGAATTGCCACTTACAAAATGCAATAGATGTACACCAAACTAGCAACTACTGTACAAATAGCAACCTTCTTTTAAACACATACAAAAAAGAAGTGCTAAAGTTTAAAAGTACTGTAGCTAAAGTACCAAACCGTGTGTGTGTGTTGCTGTAGGACTTCTTATAAAAGTACGACAAAAGCTATAGACATAATGTACAAAATAGAAGAAAATGAAGATTCAAAATGGTTCCAATTAGCTCTCTACCTTATAGCAGAAAACAAATACAACATTACTGACCCCATAATACTTTGCAATTACTGCACTGCAAAACTTGACAACAACCGAACACCTTCACGTGCGATCACAAATAACTTGGAATTATTCCCACTACCAAAACCCCTGCAGCAACTAAATTTATATGAGAGCATCATAATTCAAACATTGCACCTATTTCAAGCAATAATACGCCTCCAACCAAAAACCGCAAAATTACCTCCCTCTGAATTAGTCGAAGGCATTCGTGGCAAAGTAGATTATTTATCATTGTATCTCACAGAAAATGTTCACACTCTAGGAGTGCAAAGGCCAATAGATCAATCTTTAATTTAATCTTAGTAAATGGCGTACCTACAAAAGACAAAAAAATTTGGCAACAATTTGTGGACTTAGATAAAGTTAGACAAGCCCTGCAACATCTAAATGCAATATCTAAAAAAACAACAAGGAATACTACAAAGAAATTAACTTTGAAGAAAACCTGAGAGAAACTGGTCAATTTGAACTTCTAAATCTTACTACAGAATCCAATATCTTAGACCATTATACAATGCATTCTTTACACACTGAAGACACAATGTATGATGCATTGGAAACGTACCAAATGAGACAAGCCAAATGATCTCCAACCAGCATATGGGAAAAAAGTATAGAAGCACAGGCCTTTCCTCTACTCTTTCCTACTGGAAAAGGAGGAAGGTACGATGATAGACCCACACAGATAGCAGCATCAGAATATCACTCTCTACGAATGTATTCTGACGACCACGGATTCAGACAAAACATGGAATACACATTCCACCTTCTCTTTGAAAGTAAACTAGCAACTCTATGCTACGGAGTTGCATGCACATTAAAACCAGGTACCCATTTTCAAAATATGTCAGCTATACAATTATTACAAAAAGTGCAAGAAAAAGATGAGGTTATACAGTCAAGTATTACAAATCTTTTAGCAAACATGCATGGTACAAAAGAATACTGGTTCTGACATCACAGAGATGTACGCTGTATAATAATAAACCTTGGCCCACCCACTTGGTTTGTAACATTAAGTTTTCAAAATATGCATGGGAAGATGTACATGATTTCCTACGCATAGCAAACAAAAACAAATAATCATAGATATAAAAACACCAGGAAAACTCTGCTCTCTAGATCCTGTAAATGTATCAAGATATTTCCATCATCGCTTCATTGCTATGCTACACTCTATATGCAAAAAGACTGTTCCTCCCCTTGGACATGTTCTATTATGGATTAAAGATGCTCCTAAATTTGGTTAGGACAGTGATGCCACTGTTTTGCAGTTCATCCAAAAATATGTCACTTGTGAAATCCCTTCACACACAACACATAGTGACCTTCATGCACACATTTTACAATTTCAAAGACACAAATGTGGGAAATATTGTCATCGTGAATATTAGAAAAAAGGGAAATACTACACCAAATGCTGCTTTGGTTTCCCTAGACCAGTTTCAGCGACAGGTCAAGTAAACAACTTCATGTCTTCAGTCAGACATAGTGTCAAAGGTAAATCGCCTAAGAACACATATTACATAAAAAGAATAGAAGAATCAAAATACATCAAAGATTGCAATGCCTTCCTATGGAATGCAAATACATTGCAGACAATTCCACTGCAGTTGCACGATATGTCACATCCTACTTAATCAAAGCAGAGAAAACAGAGCTTCAGGACCTCTGGCATGACATATCATCTGACAAAACACTGTCACAGAAATTGTACAGCTGAGGGAATAAAAATGCTCTCTCATAGAGAATTTGGCTGCAATGAAGCTGCAGACCGTTTAACCGGTAATGCCTTGTATGAAAAATCTGACAATATGGTATGGCTAAGTCTTGGTTCTGCTAAATCTAGAAAAATAGTTCTCAGATCATATGAGGACATAGAAACAATAGCCAAAAATGATCCCAACAGCCAAGACATTTTGAAAAACAATTTACTCGACACATACTGCCTAAACAGGGGTACCACTTTGGAAACCATGTGTCTGTACCACGTAGCCCAAAACCTCACTTACAAAAATAATGTTAAACCAGATGAAAAGAAAGGTAGATACAGAGTGATAAATTGTGAAGTCAGCTTAGTGATACTTACCAAACACAGCCTAATTAATCATATCAAATTGTCATTAAAAACTCATCAACATAAAGAACCGTATTAAATGTCCCTGCTACAACCTTTTAAACCATGGAGAAAAGAAGAAAAGTTACTGGATACATATGATTCCTATGAAGACACTTTCAAAGCAAATGAAAGCACTATAACAGATGTAAACTTTGCATAGTACCAAACAATGATGCACAATGAACAGCAACACGAAGAATAACTCCAGGCCCAACTACAAGTGGACCCTCCCAGCAGTAGTCATCCTTCTGTAACAGGAAGCCAAGAACCACTTGGACAGCCACTAATAGCAAATGAGGCAGAATTAGCTATGGTAGAAGTAGAAAACCCCATCTGTCAGTATGAACAAGCTACAGAAGAGTTTGCGGTACTAAAATCACAACTGAACAATGAGCAGCATAGCATTTTCCAAAAAATAACAAAACAAACTGAACATGGTGTGGAACATGAAAATAAAAACTGTAACTGTCAAGACTACAAACCTATACTGCTATACATGAGTGGGGAAGCTGGTTCAAGCAAAACATTCTTAATCAAAATCAACAGCAAGTTCCTTCAACAATTGACAAACAACAAACTGTCAGCTGTTGTAACTGCCCCCACAGGTTTAGCTGCCCACAATATAGGCAGTGTAATTTTACACCAATTACTACTCCTTACAGTAGAACACCAAAACAAATTCGACTATTACAAACTTTCCACAGAAGCTGCAATGGAACTACGCAGAGTTTTCAAACAAATGAAAATGCTGCTAATAGATGAGGTGAGCATGGTCTGCAACCTAATGTTGGCTTTGACTCACCTCAGATTATAAGAGGTCCTCAAAGCAGAATACAAACAGCTCTTTGGAGGAAAACACATGATTGTTTTTGGAGATCTTCTACAATTGACACCAGTGAAAGCTGAATCTATTTTTAAAACCTTAGGGCACAAACTGTGCCGTAAAGCTCTTGGCAGCATAGGAAATGTCAACCTTTGGCAACGTTTCCAATACAGAGAATTAACAGAAAACATGTGCCAGTCTGCAGACCTCACATATGCCAACATTTTAAAAAGTAATGGATTTGATGTACTATCTCAAGAAGCACAAGCAATATTAAAAACCAGGCACATCCATGAAATCTATGGCCATAACTCATGTGCTACTGATGTCATGGAACAATTAGCACACAAAAATGTCAATTGTATGTTCTTGATGCCAACTCTTGCAAGCTGTTCAAAATTCAATGAAACAATGTTGAAAAAAGAAATGCAACCAATAATTGAAATTTGTTCCACAGATAAACTGGATGTACATGGTATGACACTACCCATGTGTCAACAAGCCACAACAAGACTAAATACCCTGAAAAACTCTATCTCCAACACAGCTGGTTTGGAGAAAATATAAAAATTATCTTTAAACTGTGGAGTAATCCTTGACGTATAGCAAGTACTAGTTAATGGAGCACTTGGTACAGTTGTTGGCTTTCAAACATACCCACGCGACAACAACATTCAATTTGTCAATATTCTCTTTGACAAACTATGAGAAGTTAAAAGGATAGGATACTCAAAAGCCTTCTTCCCTCTTTTCAAAGACATGTATGTACGCAGAGAAAAATGTTCACTAACTCTAGCACACGCAGTCACCATTCACAAATAACAAGGTCTTACCCTAGATAAAGCATTAATAGATATTGGTAGCACCATCTTTAAAGAAGGCATGAGCTATGTAGCACTATCATGCTTACTTGACAGGATATTTCTAAACAACTTTGATGCAAGTAAAATAAATGCAGATATTCCTTGCATTCTTGAATAAAATAGGCTGTGTTCACTCCACACCCCATCTAAAAATCTGTCCTGTTCCACAAAAAGCAAAATGTTGTAAAAGAAAACAACTTCAAACTTAAACGATACAGGATATCACTACAATTCTTCCAAAGAAAAAAGAAGAAATGAATACTTCATCAAGTATCACAACCAAAGAAGAATCTACTGGTGAAAGTAACTCAACTACTTCTTCAAAGCAGCAACACACACTCTGAACAACTGACTTTGACACAGAACTGTCAGGTGCATTCACATTTTCAAATATAACTGCTGTAAATTGCTACACACATGTAGCAATACATATTCTATTCCAATTGCCACCAATTATTGAGGACATTTACTTACACAGTACAGACCAATTGTGTTTACAAATGTTTGTCCTTCATAGAAATGCAACCAACAATCTTGACAACACTTACAGTGTTCATGGAATAAGACAAGAATTGGATTACTGTGCTGGAATTGTCAAATTCACTATAAACTCACAAGAAGATTCACAAGAATTTCTAATGTAATTACTGCAAGTACTGGAAAGCAAACAAAAACATACCTATACATGACATCTTTTAGATTTTATACATGTGGAAACATACATGCACCCTCTGTAATCATGTGGCACAGGAAGAAGTCCCTAATGAACGTTTTGTCTCTGTATCCATACCTAACTGGGAATCCATTCCATTTCAGCAACATGTACAAAATGCAAACCATGGCAGATTATGTACTACCTGCAATTCAGATAATCGCTCCACCTTACAAATACAAACACATAGTAAATATGTAATAGTAATGCTTTTTTGTTACAATGCAGATGGTAACAAAACAACTATAAACTGACTCGATTCACACATGGTCAAGTATAATTTGGTAAGAAAACCTTCACAACAATAGGTATAATCTACCATGCAGGAGCCACAACCAATGCAGGTCACTACACTGCATATATTAAAAAGAAATGTAGATGGTTTGAATGTAATGATAGTACCATTACTCTAAAGCAGAGATTGCCAGCAAATCTTACAAACGCTTATTTAATCTTCTTAAAACCAAAATGTAATAACTAATCTGTACTTAAACATTAACAAAACTTCAATTAAAATACTATAAACTGTTAGAATATGCCAACAGGTATCTAACTGCCCCAAGATTCTATAACAACCAAACAGATAAATGAATACGACTAAATTATAGCAAGAAATAAACAGTTAGAATACGCAAACAGGTATCTAACTGCCCCAAGATTTTGCAACAACCAAACAAATAAATCAATACCACTAAATTATAACAAAAAAAGACAGTTAGAATATGCCAACAGGTCTCTAACTGCTCCAAAAATATGCAACAAGCCAACAGACAGAACATTAGCCAGAAACAACAAGTGAACTCTGAAAACAAACAAACAGACTATAGCATAACAAAAAAAGGGTTTTTATATGCCACGCAGGAGCCACAACCAATGCAGTTCACTACACTGCATATATTAAAAAGAAATGTGAATGGTTCGAATGTAATGATAGTACCATTACTCTAAAGCAGAGATTACCAGAAAATCTTACAAACGCTTATTTAATCTTCTTAAAACCAAAATGTAATAACTAATCTGTACTTAAACATTAACAAAACTTCAATTAAAATACTATAAACTGTTAGAATATGCCAACAGGTATCTAACTGCCCCAAGATTCTATAACAACCAAACAGATAAATGAATACGACTAAATTATAGCAAGAAATAAACAGTTAGAATACGCGAACAGGTATCTAACTGCCCCAAGATTTTGCAACAACCAAACAAATAAATAAATACCACTAAATTATAACAAAAAATAGACAGTTAGAATATGCCAACAGGTCTCTAACTGCTCCAAAAATATGCAACAAGCCAACAGACAGAACATTAGCCAGAAACAACAAGTGAACTCTGAAAACAAACAAACAAATAGACTGTAGCATAACAATTAAATGTTTTTTTTTTAATCCAACATGGATTTTTTTTTCCCACAGACCCAATGATTTGAAAAACAAACACAGAAACTGAGCAAATAGCACAGTACACTGGTTCGTAATCTATTAAATATGAGGGTCAAAATGAATAAAGAATGTCTATTATTCAATGTTATAAGTCCTTACAAACGACCAATACTAACATGATCTTTTCTTTTATCACAGAAATTGACAAAGAATATATCTACTCCAGTTACCAAACCAAACAGTAAGTATATTACAATAAGTACAACTCATAAATACTGCTCCATAACACAACTATTGAAGTAAACAGTGCATACTTTGGTCTTGGGTGCATGGCCCATGCACTCAAGAATCTAGGACCTGGCCACAAAAACTGCAGCATATTACACCCATGGTAGCTTATAACTTCGATACTTATAACTTTGGTCTTCGGTAGGTCCTGGCTGGCCACAACTACCACGACATATCACACCCATGGTAGCTTATAACTTCGGTACTTATAACTTCGATCTTGGGTAGGCCCTGGCCACAACCATCGATACATATCACACCCATGCTATCTCATAACTTTGTTACTTATAAATGTGTTCTTGAAATTTGGTCTTGGGTGCATGTCCTTTGGCCATGCACCCAAGACTCCAGGCCCTGACCACAACCACCACATGCACCCAAGACTCTAGGCCCTGACCACAACCACCACATGCACCCAAGACTCTAGGCCTTGCCACAACCCCCGCAGCATATCACACCCATAGATCACACCCATATTTGATTCTATGGGTGTGATCTATGGGTGTGATATGCTGCGGTGGTTGTGGCCAGGGCCTAGAGACTTGGGTGCATCGCCTCCGGCCTATGGCCTTCAGCCATGCACCCAAGACTCTAGGTCCTGGCCACAACCACCACAGCATATCACACCCATAGATCCCATCCATAGAATCAAAAATGTTAACTATGTCATATGGGCAATATATATGTCCGTGGACACCGTGTGTGTTCTTAGAACAGTTTCAACTTGCCTGCGAATAGTACGGACAGGTATAGTGTCCTTAGGGCACCTCCATTTTTGTTTTATTATGGACATCCTGGACACTGTGTGTGTTCCTAGAACAGTTTCAACTTGCCTGCGAACAGTACGGACAGGTATAGTGTCTTTAGGACACCTCCATTTTCATTTGATTACGGACATCCCGGACACCGTGTGTGTTCTTAGGACAGTTTCAACTTGCCTGCAAACAGTACGGACGAGTATAATGTCCTGAGGACACCCCCATTTTGGTTGATTACGGACATCAAGGACAGAGCGGATATCTGCGGATACAATGAACACAACAGGGCTGCCTGCCACCTAAATAGATACAATATTTGACCCATCTCTTACTCCCCCACCCTCCCCAAACAGTCTTACATGCCAACACACTTGCCAAAATTGTGTTTCTCCACCATTTGTCACAGCGCTGTCTGCAGATACAAGATGGCGGGCGTTCCCAAAAATCTGACGCACTCCAAGCTCTTCACCATCCAATCACGTTGCATGTCCGCAAACATGATGCAAGCCGATTAGCCAATCAGGACACTGTCCGCGGAGCGGAGATATCACACATTTTTTGTGACCCACTTTTTGGTCATTTTTAAAAAAACTACTGGATGGATTTTCACCAAATTTACAAAAGCACGCTTTCGGGACCAAGACTCTGCTCCTGCCGCAAATTTGGTGAAAATACCATTCAGTCTATGGGAAAAAAAAAAGTTTTGGGACCCCCCTATAAATTTGCCCCCCCTGGGCCAAACCTCACCAAACTTTGCACTCAGAGTAGGCCATATACTTTCTTTGCAAGGTTTGGTGTGGATTCGTCCAGGGGGAGCAAAGTTATAAGCCGCCCAAAAAGTGCTCTTCCTATGGGAATAGCAACTTAACCATAACTACACAGCCACTACCGTGGCTGTGTAACATATATTCAGTAAAAAAACCTTTGTTACAGGGATGTTATGGTAAAGGTGCACTAATACAAACCAATGAAATTCACTGAAAAAACTTTGTCAAAGGGACGTTATTGTCACAAGTAAAACCGAAAACTCTATTTTATGGTAAGCAAAGCAACCATAATTTGCACCACCACCGTGCACTGCTAGGATTAACACACAGGACACCAAAGATGACATCACAAATGTCATTGATGACATCACACATCTAGGCCACTTGTTTTTGTTCAGTACATATCTAGGCTGTGGATTTTTGTTCAAAAAGTGCTATATATCTCAACGTTAACCTTGTTGTATGTTATTAATGTACTTTTCTTAGGGTTTGGTCTCAGCTCATGGTGAACATACGTGGGGCAGTAAGCAGGCCTCAACAAACAATTCATTTGTACACATGAAGATTAACTTTAATGTTATTTGCATTTTCTGGCAATGTTGTTTCTTCCTTCCTTACTTTAGCTTCCCTGTGTGTGCCTCTGATGTGCATGCGCCGTGGGTCTGGATATATATTGTTTGTACTAACACAAGTGTGTTGTAAGTCTTGAATTGTTAGCTATTTATTCCATCTTTAACATTACTGAAAACTCTGATAAGTAGCATTCATTATTTTACTATCCAAAATGATCACATTAAGAATGTTGTACTTCTATGGTGCATGCTGCAGCCATTGACTATGTGTATGTATGATTAGGTTCCTGGATTAACACCAGCACTCCAATATAAAGTTTGGTTTTAATGAGCACATTCTTTAATACATGAAGTTCATGATAGGTCTCCCGATCACCCCTGATATCTTGTTACTAACATTATAAACACATAAAGTTTGGTTTTAATGAGCACATTCTTTAATACATGAAGTTCATGATAGGTCTCCCGATCACCCCTGATATCTCTTGTTACTAACATTATAAACACAACCCCTTGTAGAGACTTTTCATCCAAATGAATGTCATATGTGATGTCATCAGTGATGTCATCAATGACATTTGTGATGTCATCTTTGATGACCTGGGTGTTATTCTTAGCAGTGCACAGTGGTGGTGTGAGTTATGGTTGCTTAGCTTACCATAACTGGCACATTTCTGGGGGGTTTTGGGTTTAATTGTAACCGGAACATCCCATTAACAAAGTTTTTCCAGAATTTCATAGGTTTGTATTATGTTAACTCAACCATATGGTCGGTTTAACAAACTTTTTCACAGAATTTTTAAGCTTTTCATCAGTGTAACTTAGCCATAACGTCAATTTAACAACGTTTTTTCTGTGAATGTTATAGGTGTTTGTGAATGAAAATGTTACATCAATGAATATAAGTTATTAATAATTCCCCTTTTAACATATATCAAAGAACTACAAACAGGGGTCAAGTCCAAAAAATTAAAGTGGTGGGATACATCAACAAACGCACGGGGTAGTGACGTCACCAGAAATTAGCATATCAAGGTGAAATATGCACATTTCATTAAATTGTCTTTGTTTAACCATCCAAATTGCAGAGGAGGAATGGCATTTGCCTTTTATGAAATCAACACACATGCAATACCAAGAGAGGATATTTTCTTTTTATAGTGTTTTTGAAAACGTTAAAAGGTGTGCATGTTTTAACTCCAAGAACCAATGCAAATGGCTTCCCTGGAACATGCAGTACCTAACTGGGAAATTTCGGCGTTAGTTTGTTATTTTCCATCAGGTTATATAGTTCAGTGGTGAAGGATCCGTCCCGTAAACCTGACAAATGCTGTTCGATCTCTTAGGTCGGCTTTAATTCATAAATTCAGAGAAGACATTCAGTTTAACATTTTAGCTGAGGGGGACTGTGTCCACTCTCTGAAAAAAGTAGGTGGACTCTGTCCACCTGCATGTAACCTCGGGCATGGTTGAATTGCCTAAGGCATGCAGCTCGACCATGACTCTAGCCCCCCCGTACCACCACCGTTATCCACTGCACCTTCTCTGCATCCTAGTTCAGTGTCCACTTTACCCTCATAATATAACCAATGGCCTAGGCTCATGGTTTGCTGCAATGGCAAGTCTCCACAATCAATGGGGCATGGTCTTCGGCCATGCCACATTCCCCAATAGGAAAACGAAAGGTGACATTTGTCCTTGCCAAGGCAGCAAAGTTATATAACTACTTTTTGTACTTACTTTTGGACACTTTCAAAAAAGCAAAATACAGGACAGATTTGCAAACGCATGCTTTCAGGTCCTTGCTGATGCTCCTCACGCAAGTTTGCTTCCATCCCGTCCAGCACTTCAGGCTGCAGCCGCAAGTAAAATTGTTTTCCCTATTTAAACCTAGGGCTTCAGCCATCCCGCATGCCCCAATACGTAAATCAGAGTAGATATTGATCCTTGGTAAGGGCCAGCCCCACTGTCCATGCACCAAAGTTATATCGCTATTTTTTTTACTTACATTTTGACACTTTGGAAAAATAAAACACAAGACAGATTTGCAAAAGCATGCTTTCAGGTCCTTGCTGATGCTCCTCGCAAATGTTTGCTGTCATCTAGTCCAGCACTTCAGGCTGTAGCTGCAAGCAGAATATTTGTTCCCTTTCCAACCTACGTCAATTTCAAAATGTTGTACCACATATCCCTCCCGTGTGACCATGCCCTCTTTAACTTCATTGCCGGTTCCTTGTCGTCATGCCGGTAGCCAGATTGTCCAGGTCAATCTTTGGTCATGACCCAGACAATCTGGGCACTGTTCATGGCCACAGGCTACATACATCAGTCACCAAAGGTATATCACTATTTTTTTTATATATAGAATTTGGGACCCCCACTCTAATTTTGCCCCTTCTATAGCGAAACAGAACCAAATATTGCATAACCATTCAGGGTCAGGTCTAACATGATATTGCAATATTTCATGCAGTTTCATTGAGAAATAACTTAATTTGTTTGACAAGTGCAATGTTTGGTTTTTTAATGTTTTTTCTGCAATGTCCGCGTACTTACGGGCGCTGTTCGTAAATCCAACATGGCGTCCATTTCAAAGGTTTTGACGCACCTCATGTTTTGAATTGACCAACCAACAGGCATGTATGATGTCTGCGAACTTCATGCTGCTCTCTGATTGGTCCAGAGGCATCCGCAGACTCCGAATCAGGAAATGAGGCCACGGACTGGACCCAGATATCGCACATTTATTTTTACCTACTTTTTGACCATTTCTTAAAAAACGAATGGATGGCGGATTTACAACAAAGCTAATTTTAAAAAGCACACTTTCGGGACTGAGCTGCTACTCCTGCCCACTGCCGTTAACTGGGGCCCCTGCAGCACCCATGGTGTGGGGTCAGGGGCCCCACCATCACATGCCCCAGGAGCGGGCCACCTTGGACTAAAAAAAATAAATAGATTTTTTTTTAGTCACTCTGCCTTCATAAAGACATTACTTCTGTTACAGAAATACATATTTTATGAAGGCAGAGTGACTACAAAAAGAAAATATTTATTTTTGAAGTGTGAGGGCTCCTCCCAACCCTTGACATGGAAGCCTCTAGGCTGGAGGACGCCATGTCATGGGGTGGGGGATCTCCATGACTTCAACAATAAATAGTTTCTTTTTGAAGTCACTCTGCCTTCATAAAGAAATTATTTCCATTATGGTTCCTTCCTTAACAAAAATAATTTCTTCATATTGTCGGAGTCGGAGTGACTTAAAAAAGAAATAATTTCTTTTGAAGTAATAGGGCACCCCTCAAACTCATGATGCATGTGGGTTTAGGTGGCTGCCTGTGTGAGTGTATTGTGAAAGGGTGCACACTTAAATGTACGGGTGGCTGCCTAGGTGTGTGTGCCTGTACGGTGAACGGGTGTACAATTAAATGTATGTGTGGCTACATGGGTGTGCCTGTACGGTGACAGGATGCACACTTAAATGTATGGGTGGCTGGGCGCGCATATGTGTATATGGTGAATGGTGTGTGTGCTTGTGTTCAGGGGTGGAACGTTAAAAGCAGTTAACTCTCTCCTTTAAGTTTGAAGGCACCCACTTATGGACTGCTGTGAGAATAAGCGGTCTCCTTTCGCCTCTCTACCCTTCAATCACTTCCTTGGCATGCAAATACTAAACCCACATCAAGATTTCAATTGCTAAAGAAATATGCATTTAAATGCAGGTACTAACAGGGAAAGGATTTACGTTAGTAATTGCCGGGCCTTTATTAACAGCAAAACCCAGGTGCCATTTCACATTTGTGACCTGTTCTGTCAGGAAACTGCTCTGTAGGTCAATCAGGTCGAGTCAACATAGCCCGAAATTTCTAGGGCTGGAGGAGTGAATCCCAGTCAGCTCAATGGTGTTGCACCGCTACTTATGTTTAATTCCTTGGTTACTTATTGGTAATCTTCATTACTTATAGCCCTATTCTTCCTCATCACAGTACCTGTGTATGAGGCACTTTGACTCATAGACAAGTACTGTGATGAGGTAGAGGGACATGGAGGTAATGCCTGGTTTAGTTACCTGTAATCTTCATTACTCCTAGCCTAACTATTCCTCATCCCAGTACTTCCCTATGAGGCAAGCACCCTCATATGTAAACACTGGCACAAGAAAAGGGACGTGGAGGTAATTCTGGGGTGAGAAGTTGACTTTGGGGGTTTGGGCAAGGGGTGGGAGGGAGAGGGGATGTGTGGGGGGGTGGGACATAATTGTTTGATAAATCATAATGGTCATCCATGTCCAGGCTGAGCAGGCTTGAGATGTGGTATTAGTGGCTACAGAGGCATTTTGGTGCAGCCAGTCTAGTCATTTCTTATTTGTGGCTTTTTTTTTATACTGGGAATCTCTGATAAAGCAGTCCTACTAAGTGTGATTAACTGGGTAGACTGGCATGTGGGTTCAGCCAGTTAATCCATTTTGTACTGCAGCATTGTATATTTCTCTGGCCATCTGTGATAAAATAACCATGATAAGTGTTATTGCTTCCAGTGGCATTCTGGTGCAACCAGTCTAGGCATGTCTAAATGTTGTCTGGCATGTTTTACTGTAATATGTTATTAGGTGTCTAGACTGGTCTACATTGTGCAGCCAGTTGGAATGTTTTCATTGTGGCATGGTATTTTTAATAGCAAAGCATTATATTCCTGTGCACTGTTGGTGACTTGCATGTATTGGATTTTGGATTGGTGTTACCCTACAAAACAATTGCAAATGCTCCGGCCTTCTAGACAATTTATGTCAGAAAGTGTGCTGAATAGTGCATTACAACACATATTTATATCTCTCTCCTAGTGCAGTATGCAGCATACCCTTGCAGCAGCATATTTGTGCGTATTGTACAAGTGTGGTAATCTGGCCCGGCCAAGAGGGTGGCATGACCTGTGCTTTGCTGCTAACTTGGGGTGTTGGGGCCCCCAGCATGGCTTGCAGGGGGGCCCTCACATTTTGTGTTGCACCACCGCTCCTGGCTCAAATATGGTGAAAATCTGTTCAGCCGTTGGGTTGTAGGTGTGAGCAAAAATGATTTTCCTTTGATTCTATGAGGATTTCCACAAACTTCGGGATCCAGCTATAACTTTTCTTCCCCTGGATGAAACCGCACCAAACATCATTCTGAGGGGGCATTATACTTCTATTGCAAAGTTCGGTGCAGCTTTGTCCAGGGGGGGAAACATTACAAGCCACCCAAAAAGTGTTCTTTCTATGAGTTGAGCAACTTAACCATAACTACAGTGCCGCTACCGCAGACCATGTAATATATATATATAATATTTTAAAGAAGTGAATAGAGGTTTTTTTATCACCACACAAAAATACTTTTTATTCCTCTGTAGCATGATTAATGAATACAACCGTTATTGTTTGTGTATTAGGGATACATTCAGTAGTCACTTAGTACCATTTTGAAAATACATCAATATTCTTCTTTTTATTTTATTGTGAAATACATTCTTTTCGGTTTAAGAATTAGTCTTATCCTACAAAGAAGATGACACATATAAAGGTATTAGGTAAGACATCTCAGAAATATAATATTTATATGCACAATAAACATATGTATACACACAGATTTGTATATTTTTGTAATATTATTGTTTATAGTTGTGGCAACAGCATCAACCAATGAGATGCAAGCATATGCAGTCGTGCTAAGGTGAGCAATGACTGGAGTGCTTATATCCACGACTACAGTCTAATCCACCCGCATTATTGCCATGATTATCAGTGAAAGGTTAGAGGATTTTAATCACTCAAACCGCATAAAATAAATTACAGTAGATATTGTACTATATTTTTGCAGTCTGTGTTCAATTTCATCTATTTTTGTAACTTAAATGGTGGTCCTTAAAAGGGCAGTTTTGGGGGAAGGAAAGAGGGGGTGTAGCAAAGGGAAGGAAAACACATAAGGGTGAAACATATAACAAAGGGAATTAAATAAAAAGGTACCCATATGTTTTGTGGTAGTTTCATTGTTTTTTTGTTTTTTTAAAAGGGAGTAAAATATTGGCATTTAAAAAAAATAAGGATGACAATTAATCTGGTGTTTAGATATTAACTTGTCCCATTCCTTACTTGTGGCACCTGCCATGGCTACCCATTGGTGGCATAGTTCACACATGACTCTCATAATTGACACATTGGGAGCCAGTAAGATTAGTACATGTGCAGTTGACACTGTTCCTGAAGTTGAGGGTTTATTTTGTGTCGGTGACATTGCACTAGTGGATGCAGGTGCTGTAGGAGGTGCTGATTTTGGTGCACACACTGCATGAGCCAGATGCATTTTAAGTTTGTGGTGTTAATGCACTTTCGGATATATGTTGTGTACATCATCCCAATGAACTCTCACTAGATGATTGAGCATCATAGATGATCCAAGGCTTTGCCACGGCACATTTGATGGTTCACAACTTAGAGTCTTCATGCACAATGTGCACTGAACACCCTCTGCCATACCGCCAACTATCTGCCGGGTTTGATTCCTGTGACCTTTTTCCTGGCTGGCGATAGATTCATCGCTGCTTCTGATGTTATCCCTGTCAGACATATTGAAATGTCCAACTGGGGAGGAAAATGTAAAATTTGAAAAATGACAACACTAAAAAGATAATGCCACAACAATGAAAAATGCTTTATACAAAGAAGAAAAAGGTAAATAAAAAAAATAGGCAAACTGAACAAATGACAATACAATAGAAAACACAATTAGGGTAAAAAGGAGGAACAATTAAACGGTTAAAGCACAAAAAGGGATAAAGCACAAAAAGTTATTGTAGTTACTTGGTAAACCGTTCACTAAAAAGTACTAGGAACATTGATTAATATAAACATATTATTTTAATTAAGAACGTTTTAATAGAACCAGCTTCACCACTTAGAAACAGGAGCAGATGTTTATAATTTATACAGGTACAAGTTGTAGTTTAATGTGTAAAACCATGTTCAATTTCTTCAGTGACTTCTAGATAAATGGTGAGTTTTTCATCTGTGGTTTGAGCACTGACAAGTCTTCTTCAGATTGTTTATATTGATACATGGTATTTTCTACCTCAGCTGTGGCTATTTCTGTTTCATTTAGAATTAGTGGTTCTCCAAGTGGTTCTTGGATTCCTGTGAGGGACGGTTGACTGCCCACAGGAGTGAATTTATCTAGTTGAACTTCAATTTCTTCCTCTTGTTGGTTTTCATTGTCCAACATTTCTTTGTATTGTTTGAAATGTACATTTGTTATATTGCTTTTATTTATTTATTTATTTAGTCAAATGAGTCATAGTTACCTAATCATTCTTCTTCTTTTCTCCAAGGTTTAAAACATTGCAGTAGGCCCATGTAATACAGTACTCTATTTTTCAGAGATTTAAATTATAACTTTATATGATTAATTAGGCTGGGTTTGGTAAGTTTTACTAAGCTTCCTTCACAAGTTGAGACTGCATATTTGTCTCATCTGGTGTGACATCGAGTTGTAGGAGTAGTTTTGGGCTATGTCATGCAGGCACATGTTTTCCAAAGCAGTACTTCTGTTTGGATAGTATGTGGTGTTTTTTTTAAATGTCCTGGCTGTTAGGATTATTTATGGCTATTGTTTCTATCTTTTGATAGCATTGTAGTACTCTTATTCGGGATGAAGATGGACCAAGGTTTAACCAGAAAATGGGCCTCTTTATGACCTTGCTAGTCTGGAAACAAGGGTGCTGTTAAGCCTACCGGCACCCTTGTTTCCGGAATGGCAAATTACAAGTCTGCCAGCCGGGGCTGCCGCGCCCAACAGATCTGCCCTGCTGGGTGCAGCGGTCCCAGTAGGCAGATTCTTCACAGAAGTGATGGCACCGTTAGCAATGGTTCCAGAGCTTCCATCTCTCCACTCCCATAGAGTCTTGTAGGACTCTATGGCAATGGGGAGTTATGAAATCTGGCGCCTGACTTCCCTCGCAGCAGGGACTTGTTATGTCCCAGTGGCACAGGGAAGTCACGTGCCAGTAAAATGTTATGATTCTGGAAATAACCCACCGGGAGCACCAGCAGGGCTGCCACTGGACTCATAATGAGGCACCATGTTTTCAGATTTGCCATATAAGGCTGTATCTGTTAAACTGTCTGCAGCTTCATAGCACCCACATTCTCAATGGAAGAGCATTTTTATACCGAAGCTGTATCATTTTTGGAAAAGTGTTTTGTCATATGATATGTCATGCCAGAGGTCTTTTTGCTCTGTTTTCTCAGCTTTGGTGAGATAGGCTGTGACATATTTTGCAATTGCAGTGGAATTGTCTGCAATCTATTGTATGTCTATGCTTGCATTCCAAAAGAGGGCAATGATTGCATTGTAATCATTGATGTACTTTAATTCTTCGTTTCTTTTAATGTTCTATGTGTTTTTAAGGGATTTGCCTTTTACTTGGTTTCTAACAGAAGACATCAAGCTTTTTACTTGTCCTTTTTTGAAAACTGGCTTAGAGAAGCCAAAGCAACATTTGGTGTAGTATTTACCTATGTTTTTATAACTATGTTGACAATATTTGCCATCCATATTTTTTTGGAAGCGTGAGATTTGTGTATGTATCTCACTATATGTGGTTTCTGAAGGGATGTCGCAGGTAATGTATTTTTGAATAAACTGTAAAACAGTGGCATCACTGTCATGTTCAAATTCGGGAGCATCTTTTATCCACAACATCATGTTAATGTGTGGTGCTCCTCTGAATTGATATTCTTTGCTCTGAAAGAAGTGTTTCACTTCTCCAAGCAGAGTGGTAGTTTTATTGCAGATGAAGTGCAGCATGACAATGAAGCGATGGTGAAAGTACCTTCATATATTGACAGGGCAAGAGAACAGAATTCCCCTGGTTTTTTAAATCTAGTCCAAAATTATTTTTTGGTTTGCAGTGCGTAAGAAGTAATAAAAGTCATCCCATGCATACTCTGCGCAACTTAAACTAACAGACCGCGTGGGTGGGCCTAGGTTCCTTAGCACACCACGTACATCAGTGTGACGTCAGAACCGGTATTCTTTTGTACCACGCATGTCTGCCAAGATATTTATGGTACTTGACTGCAAAACCTCATCTTTGTCTTTTATGTTTTGAAGTAGTTGGTTAGCGGCTATGTTTAAAAAATTAGAGCCTGTTTTTAATGTGTGTGCAATTCCATAACAGACAGTTGCTAATTCACTTTCAACCAGGAGGTGGAAAATGTATTCTATATTTTGTCTAACAATGGCATCTTCAGAAAGGAAGAGTATCTTCTGTAGGAAAGAATAGAGGAAAAGAACAAGCTTCTACACTTCTTTCCCATATACTCATTGGGAATCCTTTGGCTTGACGCATTTGATAGGTTTCTAATGCATCTTCAATGTTGTGTTTGGAGTGTAGTGGGTGAATTGCATACTGGTCTAAAATGTTGGCAGCAGTAAAAGGATCCATACATTCAAATTGGCCAGTTGCTGGTAAATCTTAAATTATTTGGGTGGTTTCTCTTAAGTTTTCGCTTTATGTTTATATCTTTGTAGTATTCATTGTTTTCTTTCAGATATTTGTAGGGCTAGTCTAACTTTGCTTAAGCCGACTAGTTGTTGCCAAATTATTTTGTCTTTTGTTGGTACACCATTAACTAGTACTATAAAAGATTTATCTATTGGTCATTGTACTCCTAGAGATGGTACATTTTCTTTAAGATCTAATGGCAAATATACTACTTTGCCAAGGATGCCCTTTAGTAACTCAGATGGAGGTAATTTGGCTGTTTCGGTTGAAGGTGTATTATAGCTTGAAACCGGTGTACTGTTTGGATTATAATGCTCTCATACAAGTTATTAGTGATTTCACGTGAAGGTATTTGGTTATTGTCAAGCTTTGTGTTGCAGTATTTGCAAAGTATTAAGGGGTCCCTTATTTTGTATTTAGTTTCTGCTACTAGATATAAAGCGTATTGGAACCATTGGGATTCCTCATTCTCCTCTAGTTTGTAGGCCATATCTCCAATTTTTGCATATTTTTAATATAAAGTTATGCGACAACAGACACATACTTGGTCTGGTATTTTAGTAGATGTGTTTTAAAATATATCTATTTCTTTTTTGTATGTGTTTGTTAGGAGGTTGGTGTTTGTGAGGTTTTCATTAATGTTTTTAGAAGTTATTGAATTTTCGAAATCAACTTCATTTCCAAAGTATTTACGTTAGATATGCTCTATTTCTTCAAGGAGTTTGTTGGCTGTTCCATGTAGTAGAATGGTATTTACATTTTGCAGTTGTAGAGTAGGACTTCTTGCATAGTATAGTCTAAGCACAAGATTCTGCATAGCGGAATGGGGTGTTGCCAACATTTTGCTGTTGTAGAAGGGGCTTTTGGTATGAGGGGGAGGGGGTCCCGTCACACGGAGCCTCCCTTTCCTTGCCCACGAGCGAGGACGCAATGTTGGAAGCGCTGGCACCATTCTGCTCCTCCCGGGGCTCGTCTCCTGCAGACTGCCCCTCAACTCCTCCCCACTGCCGAGGTTCCGCTTGGTTCCCAGCGAAAGCCGTCCTCCGACAGCTTTCGCGCTGGTTCCACTCACCCCATCGGCAGACGGCAGACAACACACGGCTGCAGGGGGCGAGGAGAGCGGCCTTCTTTCATCCGCAGTGCAGCTCTCCTTGCGCTCGTGGTTGCCAGCCTCCACACGCTCTCCAGCTCCAACTCCAGGATCATGACTTGGGGGACACCGACAACGAGTTCTTCGCCGATGCCAGCAGAACAGGTACCGGAGCTAGTTCTTCTGCTAGTTCTTCTGCTTTCTTACCCATGACTCCGTGGTACACTTCGTTTGGTACAGCCACACCTAGCAAAGTTCCTTCCGAGCTCGTTGCTTCATTTATTCTTTTTCTAGACGATGGTCCGGTTGTCGGACCTACCTCACTCTTCTCATTTCTACCTTGCAGGGTGGACTTTAGCATGGCTTTCCCTTTGACCACACTTGGCCGCACTTCCGGCTCCATTAGGCTCTTGCTTCGCGTCTGCAGCGGACTGCTGCAGACTGGCTCTCCACCTCGGCTCACTCCGCTCACCACTCTGCGGTGTGTTGGTGCAAATGTAGGCACTTCCTGCAAAATGATGTGGATAGGCTGCTAACTGCTGCAGACTGGCTCTCCACCTCGGCTCACCAGCTCCGCTCACCGTTCTGTGGTGTGTTGGTGCAAATATAGGCACTTCCTGCAAAATGATGTGGATAGGCTGCTAACTGCTGCAGATCGGCTCTCCACCTCGGCTCACCAGCTCCGCTCAGAAGGGGCTTTTGCAAGCAGTTCCTGAAATTCAGACTAATGAATGTCCTCGAAGTACAGTGTGGCTGCGCACTGGACAAGAGTCCCTGGTTTTTAAATGTTACACATTGAACTGCATGTCCATTTGTACACTGGATGGTTTGTGTGGGTGAAATGAACATTTGGTTGAAAGTTTGTTGGGATGTTTTTTCTTTAAGGGTTTCTTTTGCCATAATGGTCTCTCCAATGTTTTCATGCCGTCAGCCATCACTGTGTGTGGCAATTGTTTTTTTCTGTTCTTGTTTATAAGCCACTTCATTGAAATATGGTTCTGTGCTGCAAAGAAGTTTGAAAAGATATCTATATTGAAATTGTGCATGCTTAGAATTACTTTTTGTAATTTAATAATACATTTAGTAAGTAGTTTCATTCTTTTTAAAATAAATATAAACAATATTCTCTTTAGTAGAAATGCGCTGTCAATTAGAGCTTCGAGGATTAGTCTCCTGCAGTAATTTTTAGGTGTAGATCGTGACTTTTAGGCTTTTGTCATAAGATTGTGAAGATCTCTATGCTGGACCTTTTTTTTATAACATACCTTTTTTGGATTGATTTACAGTGGCTACATTAACACTGATAGATATAATGTTAAGTTCATTAGTAGGCTTGATTTTATTTGTACCTTTTTTATTTTTAGATTCTGCAAGAGTGGTGTCTCCTTTTTAGTCTTGACTGGTTTATTTTTGATGAGTGAGGTTGCTAGCTCTTTCTTTTTAATGTTTTCTATACATTGTTTTGGAGGTGATGACTATATGGCTTGCTTTCATTCTTATTTGATCTATATTTTCTTTCTTTTATACAGAGTTGCTTTTTAGTAGGCATTTTGTTTTGTCTGTTGGGAAAAAAGGTTTGGGTTTGAAAGTTGTAGAATATATATGCATGAATGGTGCATGGGTGTGTGGGTGTGCTTGTAAAGTTGAATAGAGTGATGTTTGATTGTGAAGTGGCATAATAGGTGTTGTTGGGAATGTTGGAAGAGTAAGAGTCTGTAGAGGTGTGATGGCCTTGGGTTAATGAGGAAGGGAGTGGTGGTGTGATTGAATAGGTAGGGACATTGCGATGTTTTGATAAAAACAGTGGGTGCTGTAGTTGTGGTGTTTAGATGGGATTAGAAAGAGTGTGAATGGTGCAGTTTAATGAGTTAGAGTTAAACAAAAGTTGATTCGAAAAAAATACTCTGGGCTAATATATATTGGAAGTATATTGTTGCAATTACAGAAATATACATGGTACATTAATGTAGGATGTGAAGGGTATTCTTTATTCGGCAGCTGTTTTGCACCAATCTTCTTCTTTCCTGTAATTGTAAACAAAGGTTAGTTTGTATATGTGATAATGGTGAAGTACGTTTAATATGCCAGGTTGTTATGTATGAAGATAGGTGGAGTTTTGGGGAAAATGAGTTAATTAAGTTGTGCCATGGATGGTGTGCTAAAGTCTATTAACTATGTTGTTAGAAGAATTGGAGTACAAGTGGTTGTGTTTCAGACCTTGCAAGGAAAAGGGCTAACAGGCGTGTAAGGAAAAGTTGCATATGTAGGTTATTTTTATGATGCTGGTTTTAATGAAGGAAGTGCTCTATTTGTGGAGTAATGTATTTGTATTGTGTTGCAGTGTTTTTAAAGAATAGTGAAACTATGGCCTAGTGGTGATGCAATGGTGAATTGCTGTTGCAATCAGTGTTTGATGTGTTATAGTAAAGGTTGGGAAAGAAGAGTAGTTTATATGTAAGGTTAAGTATTGTATTTAGATACGTTGCTGGTATACAGATATTTGTGAGCAGATGGAGAATGGCTGCAGTGTAATGGATGTAATGATTGAGGTCGGAAAGTGTGACATTTATGCTGAATGGAAATTGGAAAATGTTGACCGTTTAAATATGTTTCTTTTTTAGGAGTAAGTTCATCAAAGTTAAGATATGCATTTGTTCATTTGTAGGAGCTCTGTGTGCAACTTCTTTGTAAAAGAAAATAAAAGCTGATGGAAAGCATTTGTAGCACGTGGTGTGTGTATGTTTAATATGTTGGCAGTACATGCATACTTGCCAACAGATGCATTCCAATCTGTAGGTGATTATGTAGTCGTAGTTTTTTTGTTTGCGCTTTGGGAGTTCTAGTTCCGCTTTTCCTATTACAAAACTGTGGACTGGATTAACAACCACAGATTGGAATGGGTTATGTAAGAAAGTATGCATGTACTGCCAATATATTAAACTTCCACACACCAAGTGCCACTTAGAAATGGAAATGTTCTACAAATGTTTTGCATCTGCTTTTACCTTCTTTTAGGAAAAGAGTTACAAGCAACACTGCTATAAATGCACATATGCATTTTTTACTTTCAGCAGAAAGTTACTAAAATACACAGCATGTTATATTTATAATTCAATATTTAATTTGCATTCTGGAACTTTTAGTGTGGGTTTTATAATGGGAAAAGTGGAATTACAAATCACAGAATGGAAAGAAAAATGAGGACGATAAACAACTACAGATTGGAATGGGTGATGTTGGAAATTATGGATGTACTGGTAGCATATTAAAGTGGCACACACTAAGTGCCACCTAATAATAGGTCTACACATCTATTCTATCTACATTTGCTTTCTATTTCTAAACGAGGTGAAAAAAATACTTTAAAAAAATAAGCAATTTTGGAGAGTTTACAGTAGTTTCTGATGCAGATGTCTGTGAGAATAGGAAATATGTACTATTAGAGTTGAAGAGGACATATGAAATGTTGAACTGAGATGACAGGGTTAGGTGTAAAGGTTTTCCATGTGATTGGTGGATGGATATGCAACTGTTTGAAAGCAGCCAATGAGGGAGCATTAGAAACAAGAAAATGGAAAGTGTAAAAGGGCTGCCCTCTGGTACGGTATCCATGGTCATCACATATGCCATCTCAGTCTTTTAAGGATGCCTGGCATTGAAAGGGGACTCTGGAGACCGCAGACAGTTGTGGATGTCCGTGGACATTGGGGGGAATCAAAATGATTTTTATTTCTCCAACCCCACGCCTCAAATTGTTCCAGGTGTCCGCGGACTACCACACTCTCCGCTGACTATGCAGGTTGCAAATGGGCCTGTGACATTTCCTTTTCAAATTCTAGCTTTTAACTGTTAAAGGTAGCTCCTAAAGGAACCGTTTGTTTTAGTTTTTTTGATTTTGTATTTTTTTAAATATTTTGTCAGGAGAGGCACGGTAAGTTGGGGGAGGGAAGAAAGGGGCACCAGCCACAGAGACGGAGGCCCAGGTAGACAGGGGAAGATGTTGGGCGGGTCTTAAATTTAAGGTGGCTGGCAGTGTTTCTCATGCTCGCTGACCGCAGCCTCGAAAGCACTACCGAAGTGTTCCTCCCTACAGATTGGTGCATCGCAGTACAAGCATAATACTGTGACACTCAAAAGGTAAGGGTCAACAGTGTTTTGTATGGCCTGAGAGGCAGCCAGTTGAATCTTCTGACCCAAAGGAGTACCCTCTGTCGTAGCTGGAGCGGTTGAGGAAGATGGGGGAGAGGAAGATAGCCTACTTCTCCTTGAAAAAGGAACAGCCTTTCTCACAGCACCTGGGTGGTTGGATTTGGTGTGGCGCCATATGGAGGTGGTTCTGTAAGTGTGCAGCCCAGGTTTTCCGTGACTCAGTACTCAGTGCATCTCACCTTGGCTGCCCAACCCTTTGGTAAACCCCCAACTGTGGTGAAAAGCTGCCACACCCATGACTCACTCTGGGTACTGGAGATAGGCACTTCCTCTACCTCATCTTCCTCTTCCTCTTGATCCTCATGGGTGGGTCCCTTCAGAGGAACTGTCTGCGGACAGTCATGCTACCGAGTCACAAATAGTTCTTTAAAAGTTCTAAAAAGTTGCCAGATGAACCAAGAATGGATTTAGGAACACTGGAAGGGTAAAGCTTTAATGTGAAACCCTCTAAATTGGTGGAAAATACAGTTTTAAACTGTCTGTGGAGCATGGACATTCACGGTCAGGCCATCATGCCACACGGGTGTGGTCACATGATGACGTCCGTGGAGGTCCAATGCCATGGTGGCGTCTGCAGACACCCATCGGGTGGGAGACGTAGGGCTCATTCACTTTACTGCCCGCAGAACAGGCATGCTCTCCGCTAATTAAAAGTGTGTCATTCCAAAAACAGACACCCGGGACAGTCTGGGTGACCCCTCTCAGAATATATGTGCCCCCAAACAGTTCAATTGTCCACTGACTATTAGTTGAGCTTTTTAAAAAAAATATATGACAGAAAAATATACAAGTTAGTTGAAGTATATGTGGGGTGGGGTATCGGAATGGGAAACATAAATGGGAGAATTAGGAATTTCTGTACAATAATGATAAGGGGAGGAAGGGAGTGAGGTTTCATCAATGTGTCTTTCATTTAAATGTTGGGAATTTGATAGGATGATTTCTGGGGATAAGGGCGATTGGTGCAAGAATGACAGTGATAATGAAAATTTGGAATCACATGATTGCTGACATCATTTTAAAGTTCCTAAATACATTACTGATTTTATCGAATTTTGCAGATAACATCATAATTTCATCATATACAGCTTCTCTTTCTGACTCTTTGGATTCAACATAATTACATTGGGGTGTTGTTTATTCGTGAAAACTATGTACTATAAGAAAAAAGATTTTTTTATTTCAGTGAGTTGTGTGTAAATTACATTATTTATTTTATATTAAAGGATGTGTTGCATTTTATTAGAGATGTTATCATCACTCATTTCTTCTCTAGAACATTTTTTTCCTACCATTAAAGTGTGTTTGCCATTTCTTTGAAAATAAAAGAATAGTGCTTTTTTCTTATAAAACATGTTTATATAACAAATGGTTATAATACAGAAATAAATGCAGTGTACTTACTATTTAGTAAGAGCTTGTTCTTCAATAAGTATCTGGTGTATGTGAGTCTGTATGGAGAGTGGTACTGAGGTGATAATATGAGGTGTACAGTAATGGTTTGTGCTTGATGCCTTCCATTATGTTGTGTGCTACATGAAAAATAATGTGTACATTTTCAAATGATGACTTTGTACAAAAAGGAACATTTGAGTCTAGTAAATCTACTTGATGTTGTTTTGTGTATATGTGCTTGATGGTTGAAGGGTAGAACACTTTTTGTTCCCCCTGTGCTCGTTTGTTTATTTGTTTGTTTATTTATAGGGTGCCAGAAACCCTTGGGTAGCCGGGCGCACAGAACAACAAGAATGCTTAGAACTTGGTTACAGGTTGCATCTATACAAATAACATAACTTATATACAGTAATTACATTATATACATTCTTTACATGTAGGGGTAGAAAGGTAGCATCTTATATACAGTAAATGCATTATATAAATTTTACATATAAGAGTGGAGGGGTACAAATGTCATCAGATCACAATGCACAGGGTCATCAGTTTCAAAAGTCATGCGTCGAAGCCAGGAACGGGTGTGGTGCCTGAAGCTGTTGTAGGGCTGATCCCTTCTTAGTTCCCCTGGTAGGGCATTCCAGTACTGAGTGGCTTGCGCAGGGAAGCTCTTGCCTCCTGTTTTTTTTTTAGTCAGAATCTATGGGTTTGGGGGGCAGAAAGAGTTGGCTGCTCTGGATGGTCATGCAGCAGTTTTTCTTATTATTCTATCCCTAAGGTAAGGGGGGTTGCATTGTTCAGACATTTGAAGGTTAGTGTGACAATTTTGAAAGTGATCCTATCGTTGATTTTTAGCCAGTTGTAGTTTCTCCTCACATTCGAAATGTGCTCTTTGGCTGGGAGGTTCAGGGCTGTTCTGAGCGTGTTATTTTGTAGGGATGAAGTTTATTGATGATGTATTTATTTGCGCCTGCATAAAGTGCATTGCGGCAATCCAGTTTTGAGAGGATTAGTGCATTGGCTAGGATAATGCAGCTGGCTGGTGAGAGGAAGGGTCTGCATGCTTTAAGTTTACCGTTGTAGGCGGTGGATGAGGCCAGGGAGTTCACTTGTTTCCTTAGGGACAAAGTGGAATCCAAATAGAAACCAAGGGTTTTCACCTCTTTGGTGACGGGGATTATGTTGCCGTCGATATTGAAGGAGCTGTAGTTGGGGTTGATTTTTTTTAGGTTGTTGGGTGAGCCTAGAATAAGGATCTCTATTTTTTCGTCATTCAGGCAGAGTCTGAAATTGCCCGAAAGGGGGATGAGGATCTGGGTGTCGTCTGCATAATTTGTGTAGGTGACACCCAGTCTGTCCAATTTGTCGAATAGAGGTTTAGTAAAGATATTGTACATTGTTGGCGAGACACAGGAGCCCTGAGGGACTCCACATGTTGTCTGGATAGGGTCTGCAGAGTTTAAGGTGAAGAAGACTTGCATGCTTCTGTTGTCAAGAAAGGATTGGACCCAGGCTATAACTTCGCTTGAAAAGTGGGCGGCTGATGCTAGGTGTTTGCAGAGTACTGGGTGGTCCACTAGGTCAAAAAGCCACCGACAGATCAAGGAGGAGTAGCATAGCTGTGTTTCCTTTATTGTTGAGCTCGTTGATTTGGGCTTTCAGATCTATAAGAGCGGTCCCAGTACCATGCTGTGGTCTGAAGCCCGATTGATGAGTGCCGAGGAGTTGGTTAGTCTCCAGGTATTTTTGGATTTGGAGATAGGCCACTCTGTCAATTATCTTCAGGAGGAAAGGGACAGTGGTGATGGGCCAATAGTTGGTGGGGATGAAGGGGTCTAACGGTTGTTTTTTAAGCAAGGGGTGAACCCGGGTCTCTTTTAAGCTACTTGGGACGGTGCTAGATGCAAAGGATACATTGATGAGTTTAGTGACAAAGGGGGATAGGTCTGTGGCAGCATCCTTGATTATCGGGCTGGTCAGTGATCGCCTTTGCTTCTTGGCTTTGTGAATACTACCCGCTGTACGCTGACTTTAATACTGGGGGTGAGTATAATTGAAGGAACTTATGGCAAATTAAGGGTGCACTGGTAAAAACCTATCAAATTCATTGAAAAAACATTGTTAAAGGGACGTTATGGTTAAGTTGCTCTAAATAAAACCTATGAAATTCGATGAAAAAACGTTTGTAAAGGGATGTTATGGTTACAAGTAAAACTGAAAAACCCCAGAATTTCGCCAGTTATGGTACGCTAAGCACCCATAACTCACACTTCCACCATGCACTGCAAAGATTAACACCCAGGACATCAAAGATGACATCACAAATGTCATTGATGACATCACTTAACTATAATGTCCCTTTAACAAAGTAAGTGCAACTTAACCATAACGTCCCTTTAATAAAAAAATTTCACTGAATATATTACACGGTCCACGGTAGCTGCCGTGTTGTCATGGTTAAGATGCTAAACCCATAGGAAGACCACTTTTTCGGCAGCTCATAACTTTGCTCCCCCTGGAGGAATACTCACCAAACTTTGCAAAAAAAGTATATAGCCCGCTTTGAATTTTGTTGGCAGGTTTGGTGATGTTTTGTGCTGGGGAGGAAAAGTTATAGGGGGATCCCAAATAATTTTTTTCCATAGACTGAATGGACAAAAACTTTGCGCACGGCTACAGGCCGAACGGCTGGACAGATTTGCACCAAATTTGTGGCAGGAGCGGGGGCTTGGGTCAGAAAGTGTACTTTTGTGTTTTTGGTGGAAATACAACCAGTACTTTTGTTGCAAAGAACTGAAATGTAATTCTAAAGAAATTAGTGATATCTGGCTTCACTCTGCGGACTCATTTCCCTTTTCACTTCGCAGACAGAAGGCTCATTGGGTTTCAGTACGCCGTGCTGGCGGTGAACTTTGGAGGCGGCCGGTGGTTGTCTGGAAGGAAGCGTGCTGTTCATCAGTGTTTTTGATAAACGCTGCCATGGTGTATCAGAGGACAGTGCGGCACCGAAAGTGACTGACAAACATAATGTACAGCATGTGGTGGTGGGAAGAGGGGATGGAAAGGGTGGGGAAGAGAGAAGTGGTTCATTAGAGATATGTGATTATTAGGTGGACAAAGACAGTGGTGTGGCTGCAGTATCCATGCGTACTGCGCCAATTGGCCTGTCCCTGCACAGGTGACTGCCATGTGTGGTGAACGCAGGCAGCCTTTGTTACAGCATTATAGCTCGTGCCACAACCTCTTACTGTGCTGACTAGTGGTACCTGACTAGCAGACGGGGAGGGCATTGCAACACATATATTACACCATGTGGTGGTGGAAAGAAGGGTTGGAAAGGGTGGGGAAGTCAGAAGTGAATAATCTGAGATATGTTGATAGGTGGACAAAGATGTTGATGTGCCTGCAGTTTCCTTGCATATAGCGCCAATTCGTGGGTCTCTGCACAGCCGACTCCCATGAGTGCTGCATGCAAGCAGGCATTTTTACAGCATGATAGCTGGTGCGGAGACCCATTTTCTGTGGTGACTGGTGGAAGCTCAGTTTCAGAAGGGGAGTGCATTGCACATGACATGCACATTGTCAGATAGCGTGTGCTCCTGTGTGTTGCATGGATGGTGGCCTTGCATGGACAACTATGTGCCGTGTTTGGAATTAGGTTTCACACTGTTCCCTTCTGTGTGTGGTTCATCCACATTGCATAGATGGTTGATTCCATGGGTGTGGTGCTTCCTAGCACATCTCACAGTGTTTAGCCCATGGCTCCAGCTACTGGGGTGAATAGTTGTGCAGTGAGCCCACTGAGTGCAGTGTTGTAATACTGCCAGTATCGAAGAGGGTAGGGTTGAAGTGCACCTTCTATGTGCATGGATACTGCAGTGTGTGAAGTGGCTGCAATTCTTCAATAGTGTGTGCATAGAAGTGGATATAGGATAAACAGCATATTGCATAGTATTGCGTAGTGTCCATTGTATGGAGTGGTGACTACTGTACTGCAGTATGAAATATTGGTTTTGTGTACTGAATAGAGAGCTGGGAGACGTACAATGTGAATGAATGTAGGTATGGATGACAGAGGCTGTGTTATGTTTCCATGTATAACTGCATTATGGTGTGGAGTTTGGGTAGTAGTGGTGGTGGCTGTGGTGCGTGTGTGCAGTGTGGTACGTAAAAATATGATGCCATGCATGGCTGCATTACATTGCGGTGGGTGTGGGCAAGGCGTGGACTATTGGTTGCATGGCCAAAGGCCATAGGCCATGCACCTAATAGTCTAGGCCTTGCCCACACCCACCACAGCAATGCAGTTTAGACTTCATCTGTCACAGACTCCTCACCTCTACAGAATGGTTATGGAGCATATTGTATACTTGATAGCGCACCAGAAGTCAGCTGACATGCATATATTGTTGGTTGGTTCGGTTAGCAGTAACACCATTGTATGTGAATGAAAGTGGGTAGGGGTGCCGGAGGCTGTGTTAAGTTTGTAGATTCTGGTAGAAGGTGAATCTGTTTATGCATAGCCGTATAATGGTGCACAGCTTAGGCAGGAGTGCCAGTGGCTGTGGTATGCGTGTGGATTGTGGTAATTGGGGAAGTGTTACTATGCATGGCTGGATTATGTTGCAGTTGGTGTGGCCAAGGCCTAGACTATACGGTGCATGGCCAAAGGCCGAAGGCCGTAGGATATGCACCGAAAAAGCAAGCCCTTCACCACACCCACCACAACAATGCAGTTCTGAATGCATCTCTCAGAGGGTGGTCACCTTCACAGAATGGTTGTGGAGCACATTTTACTCTTCATAGAGCACCAGAAGTCCACTAACATTCATGCATTGTTGGTTCCATGGGCGTGGTCATTGTTAGAACATCCTACGGTTTTCAGTGTATGGCTGAAGATTGTGCAGTGAAAAGTCTTGCAGTGTGCCCACTGGATGCTATAGGGCTGAAATGAATCTTATATGTGCTTGGACATTCTGGTTTGTGCATAGTTGAAGGTATTGAGGTCCCAGGGCCCAGAAAGCCTTGTGCATAAGTCAGAGGGTTTTCACCTTATTCCTCGCAGCCACTGGGAGCTATTGCATACATTTCAGTGCAGGAGAGATATGATATGATATGATATGATGCTAGATATTTTATTTGTATTGTGCTCTTACACAAGTGTTTCAGAGCGTGACTAGGCAAGGGAGGGGAACAGGGGAGAACACAACACAACAACAACAATGATCTTACTAGACCCAGTGACATTGAGAACGCACAAGTGCATGGGAATGGGAAAGGGAAAAAGTGAATGAAAGAGGGAGAGTGGAAAGTGCGGAGCAGAGGAAAGCAGATAAATAATAAAAATAAATAGAAAATTGGGGCAATAAAAAGTGGTATTGCAGCCAACAAGTGGCAAGTGCTGTGTTTAAGGCAGCAGGCTGGGTAAGTCTGATAAGTGCAGAAAAAGAAAAAAAATGGGGGATGATACAGATACAGTCCCCAGTGCAAGGAGTGGCCAGGAGGCAGTGCAGGAGGGTGGAAGGGTGAGCAGGTACCTGGGCCCAGGGGACAGAGAGTGGCCAGGTGCACAGTGCAAAGAGAGAGCAGATCAGCAGGGGAGAGGGGAGCGAAGGTGGAAGCAAAGAGGAAAGTCTTGAGGTTCTTCCGGAACTGGAGATGATTCTCCTCAAGTTTTGGATTGGCAGGGAGACTGTACCAGAGGGAGGTCCCTGCCGAAAATAGAGATCTACCCCCAGCTCGTTTCTTTGAAAAACGATTGACTCGGATGGAGCTAGGGGTATGGAAGCGAAGAGCTCGAGAGGAGAGGTATTTGCAGAGGGATAGCTGAAGGTATTTTGGACCCAGGCCCCAGAAAGCCTTGTGGACAATGCAGATTTGAATTTAATCCTTGCATCCACTGGGAGCCAGTGGAGAGATTTCAGGGCTGGACAGATACAATCCCAGGGCTTGAGGCCAAGGACAAGTCTTGCAGTCCTGTTTTGGATGTGCCTGATACCATCCCAAGTCGCACAGTCCCCTTCTGGATGCATTGCAGAGGACGGAGAGTAGAAGCGGGCAGATTTAAAAAGAGCCTCTTGCAATAGTGCAGTCTAGACAGAAGCACAGCTGTGCAGACAGTGATCTTTTGGAAACTTGCTATAGGTTGGTAAGATACATGCAGTGCTGCTTTTTGGAGGCATTTTATAGAGTTCCTGTTTCAATATTACAATGTATGATATGGGTAAATGAATGAATTGCAAGCAGATATCACTGAAGTGCCACTTGATGGTAGGGGATGGGGAAAAAAACCAGTATGCTTTTCAAAGAACATAATGGACGCTCAGTGGCAAATACCGTGCGCAGAGGCACTTATATCACAGTGGTAAACATACTGCAGAAACATTTTCATTCCTCCATTTTGTGATGATGAGTGCTCATGTGGATGAATGTGGATGCACAAATCTTGCAATCTTTTACTGAACTTTCTACTGGATGTGCTTACGAGTGACAGGACACTTGCAGAGTTAATTCTCAATGATTTTCTGCCATACCAGAATGCATGTTTACTGTAGGTTCATGACATCATTCCTTCATTTTATGTGTCACAGATGGCCTCAAGTACACACCATCTCTAGAATATAGTGCAAGGGTTTTCCTTAGAGAATTCATAAAGGGGCTCAAAGAGGACTGTCCCTCTCTCTCTCGTCTAGCGCAGGTGGGTCACTCATTAGCACGGGCATCTTCAGCCCCAGGAGGAGCTGTATGTATCAGTAAACCATACTTTCTAAAATTCCGACGGTCGTGGTGGCATAAAGCCAAATGCTCTTCTATATAACTCCCTTTGGGAAGAATCTAGGTGAATCCCCACAATGTATTTTGTACAAGAAGTGGTGACATGCAGGCCCCACTTTGTCCATTCATTTCACGCCCTGTACACCTTGCCCTGATGTTCTATCCTTCCTTCTACACTTCTTCCCTTCTTCTTTCCACTCTTCTTTGTCTATCTCTCTCTCGCTTTCTTTATGTCCCTCCGATGTTCTATTTTCTATCCCTATTCCCCTATGCTCCCTACCACTACTCTCCCTTCTCTGCACTACTACTCTTCTCCCCTATCCACACTATTACTCCTCTCCCCTCTCCCCTCTGCACACTACTTTGCACACCTCTCCACTCTACTACTACTCTCTCCTCTCCATGCTACTACTATTGTCTCCCTCAGTCACCCTCCTTTTACTCACTCAGTCACCTTCTTATTCACTGTCTAGTCTATAAGTATCACACTTACTCCTTGCATGCACACTCACACCCAAATACCACTACCTCTCACCCAAAAAGACCCTACCTTTCACACTGCTTCAGTAGTCCTCCTACATGCTCCTCTGCGCCATCCTTCCTTCACGTGATCTGTTGGTCCTCCTTCTGTTCCCTTGACCTCACCCAAACAACCCACATATTCCTGTTTCCGGTGCCTCATTTTATCATCCTCTTTCCTGCTCCATTTGTGAACTCCATCAGCTGGTTTCTTGGTCCAACCTCTATATATCTTCCCCCCACTGGTGAGTTTACAAATATGCAAGGCCAGTGCTTAATTTGTAAAAAAATAAGTGCCAGTGCCCAAAAAGTATTGGCCCCATAAAGCCGGGCGCGGCGCCCAGTGTGGGCGCGGTGGCGCCCTCAGCGCGGGCGCGGCATTGCCCTCAGCGCGGGCTCACCAGCCGCACCAGTTCAGTGCTAGACCTACCTAGATCGGCCCACCACCAGCCCATCACGCTGCTGCTGCTCCATGTCACATGTTTGGTGCTGCAGCAACTGCTGGCACGGGCTAGTAGTAAATACGCAACTAAGGCATGCTCCTCCTGTAACAGCGCCTCGATGCCCCCGGGCTTTCTGAGCGCTTTAAAAATGCAAATAAATAAAAAAACATTCTGTTTCAGTCACTGTTGCACTGTATTTGTCTCTACCCCTTCTGCCCCATATGGCAGTCAGGTAAATACACCAAGTATTGTTAATCGGTTACCTCCAGGAAGAGAACCCTCCCCTCAACCCGTTCTTCAGTCACCTCATCCAGGTGTTTTGTGTAATCAATTTACTCTCAAGCCCTTATCAGTCATCACATCTCATAAATGCATCCCCCTTCACCCTTCCTTCAAGCATGAGCATGGTGTTGTATTACTTGGAAAAAGTCATTTCTGCAAGACATTGTTGTGAAATCAACGGCCTGTGCTACTTCTGCTTTAGGGCCTCTTTCCACCTTGACATTGACATATTAAAAAACTAAATATGTTTTGTCACCCGAATTCAGGAGCCAGAGGAGGGTGCATATTCTGATATCTGCTTCCCACTGACATGCTCTTGACATACTTCACTAAACTGCGGGGAGTAACAGACACCCACCTCCCTTTCTGAAGATTCCCATCTGATGATTGCATGTGCTCTCATTAAGAGCACATGCTCGGAGTTTATTGTACCCAAGTTAAGGGGCAACATCTGGTGTATAAACCACACATCAGGATAGAAAACATGCACTGGAATTATGTAAAACAATGACAGCAAAAAAGGTGGAGAATTATACACGAATACTCAACTAGTGCTTTTATTTATGACGACAGATTAGTGGGCGTGTGCAGCGTATTTATCCCCATCTAGTTTCCATGTGTGTATCTTTAAGCCTGAAATAGCATTTCAGAAGTTCGTCTTTGCATGGGCTTTTCTCGCAAAGTGCAGCCGGTTCGGTTTCGGCTCAATACGTGCAGCGTTCCGGGTACCCTCGCTGAAGCTTGTTTATGAACTAATGAGGCCGATACATTAAAAGGAAGAATGGAAACACCCAGGCAAAAATCCACAGTTTATGTTTCGCTTAGATGAATGCTATCCAGAGTTGGACTGGGGCATACATTTGTCTCCAGTTGGGCTCGGCACCAATGAAAAAGTGGCCAAAGTTCCAAAGGACAATTCATTCCTTTTGTGACAGACACTTGAGGGAGCACGCTGCCGCCCGTGCTCCCCGATCCTGGGCTTTGCCCTGCCTTGCCTCACTCACTTAGGCTACCTTCCGTGGGGCCACCACCACCATGGCCATGCTGGGCCTGATGATGACAAAAATAGGTGTGCGGTGCAGCGGCCCCACAGAAGTTAAGATTTTAAAAGAAAAAACATATATTTGGGTGGCTGAGGCCCATCACTTTCGAAGTGATGGGCCACAGCCGCCACTCAAAATAAGTTATTTCTTTTAAAACCCACCTTCCGTGGGGCGGGGCCCCGGCCACCGGTCCCACGGAAGGTCAGGTCTTCAAAGAAACAAGTAAAAAACATACCTTTGGGCACAATCCACGGGCCCGGCCGCCAGTGGCAGAGTCATCGACTCAGTCTGCGGCAGCCCCTGGTCACAGAATTTGGCCTGGGCCTAGCTCTGACTGCAGTCACCAGCACACTGCACACAGGTCACACAGACAGAAGCCCGGCGTGGACGGGCCCCTAGTGGGCTCCTGACTCCTGGGCAGTCAGGACACCTCAGGGGACCATGCCGCCGCCCGGGCCCCGACCTCGGCCTTGCTTGCCTGATCACTTGACTGTGACAGGCTCAGGCTGCACCGCATGTAACAACAAGTGACTTATCTGCTTTGCCGGCTGGTTCTTGGTCTCCTGTCGGGGCCTCAGAGTAGGGGGGGTGGCGGGTGCACACATTGGCACCCGCACAAATGGAAAAGCAGGCAGAGGGGGCCCCAGGAATCAACTAGGCTGCATCATGCAGTGCAGCAGGGCAGGGTCTCTCTCTCACAAGTCAAGACCGCCTCCAGTGGCAACAACAACACATCACCATGTAATTTCTTCACTGGCTCAGAAGAACAGCCAATGACAACTGCACATTCTGTGTTACTATACAGAAAGTATCAAATACTGCATAGTAACAACAGAATGGTTGTTTTCATTGGCTGTTGTTTGTAATAGTTTGTTGTTCATTGCTATTGCTGGCCCCTCCCAGGCCCAGCCAGCCATGGCCTGCAACCTGCACGCAAGAGAGGGATCGATATCAGAATGACAAATCCCAATGATTTATAATCGAAGCAAAGCGAAGTGGAAGAACAAATAAAGCAATTGCACGTGCGCTGGCCCCGCATGAGTTCCGGTGCCCGGCAACCACCCCCACAAATTAAGCACTGAATAATTGGTGTCAAACCCCTCCCCCTTTATCACACAGGTCTGCTGGTTTTTGGTAATGGTGGCACACTTTCAACACAGGCATTATCTGAGTTTGTATTGTGATTGCTTCTTTGCTGTGCGAACTATCCGCAGCCCTGATGCAGGTAAAGTAAAAGTCTGTGGCGCATAGAGCCCTGGGATCACCACTTTGATGTGGAGAACGCTTCCTGGCCTCATTGCATGTAAAGTGAATGTCTGTGGCCTGTGGGGTGCTGGGATCACACCTTGCTATGCAGACCGCTCTGCAGACCGGATGAATATAAACTGTAAGTCTGTAACATGTAGAGCACTGGAATTGTCACTTTGATGCTAGGAATTCTCAGCTGTGTCACTATTTCTTGCTGTCTCGCTACGTGTTGGACTGTTCGTTCTTTCTTCCACCACCCTGCCTTCTGGGCAAGGTAGTCCTATGGGTCAAACAGAATCAGACTGGGCAGCATGCTGCCATACAGGGATGGGGCAAGGAAAGGAAACATTCAAGCACATGTATAAGGGACAGGGACTGCGGCCCTCCCAACTCCCACACCCTGCCTCTGCGTCAGGACTGACTGGTGAAAACCCTGGCAAATCCTCCCACCCCTGCCTGAGAGAGGTCCCCATGCCCTCTTGACCCGGTCACATATGTTTCTTCCCTTGTAATATGGACACTAATTCCTAGAAAAACTGAAACGCTAACAGACACTATGCATTTGGGCTGGAGGCACGATGAACTGTCCTGGCTCTGATTGAAGACCTTGGCACTGAGAGGTGGTACAGGCCAGAAAAATTGAACAGTTATGTGAGGTAATGTTAGGACTGTGAACTGAAAAAAAGTACAATGACAAGTGCCGTAGAAAGGCGGCACATAGCACTCAAGGTTACCACCTAGGGTGGGCATTTCAAGAAGTTTCAAGCCACGTGACAGAAAGCAGAAGGTGGAATGCCTCACTAAAAGTACATGCAACATTCATTTCAAGTAGCTGCCATCATTTGATATGCTGCAATACTGCAGAGGGGTAATGAGCCTCTATGACTATAAGGGGACATCAGAGCCAGCTAAACTAGGACTCATAAGTGTTCATACTTGGCCTGTAGGCCAAACAACACTTTCTCCCATACTGTGTGGGATTGGTTTGGGGTCTTGTCAACCTCCCATCCTATGCATGTCTTTACAAGTTAATGGCAACATCAGACATTACATTTCATATGATACAAACCTGGATTTTGAATTATCTGGGGTTTTTATTTATGATATCTGTGCAGTGCAGGCTCAAGGGGCGGCTCGTCCATAATGGACATGGGGGCATCAACTCACCGGCTCTTGGCCCCCTCTCACCCATTATGGAGGAGCCAACCCAGTGAAATACAAGCACTCCCTCAGCTGTTTTATTCGGCTGAGGGAGTGCTCTTAACTGTCAAAGGGAAACACTCTTTCCCTTTGACAGTTAAAGTTCCCTAGCCTACCATTTGCTTCCCCAGTCTTGCATGGCTCACTGGAAATGCTGGCTGGGGAACTGCATGTCTGTATGTGCAAGGGGCATTCCTGCCCCTCCTCCCACATAGAGACAGAGCAGGCTGGAGTGGGGAGTCTTGTCACCCATGCTCAGGCCCCTCTCTACACATGAGCAGAAACCAGGCAGCTTCCTGATTCCTCTTCAAGCTTGCAGGGGCCTGAGTGCTGGTGATGAAAGACCCACAGCAGAAGGTACGTTTGTTAATGTTCCATTTTTTTTATTTTTTATTTTAATGACGTGTATGGATGGGTGCTTGTGTTGTTAGGTGAATACATGTATGATGAAGGATGCTGTTGTGCATAAGAGGTTGATTGCTGTACACATGTGTAAATGTGTGTTCGTGTTCATTTATTTATTATTTAAATATGTGTATGGATGCCTGTATGCTTCTGTTATGAGTGAGTGCATGATGGGTGCTCGTGTGAATGAAACAGAGTGCTTGCAGTGTGTATGCAGTCTTAATGTGTGCATTTGTACGTTCATTTATTTATTTAAATATGTGTATGGATGCGTGGCTTATGGGATGTTTTTACCCATGCATACAAGCCCTACCATAAAACTGTGCAGTACTGGCATGGAAAACATCATGATGGCCAGAACTCCCCAGAGAGTGCACAGGGAAAACATGAAGAATAGGCTGCCACCCATTTTTGCCTATGTTGTGAGCACAGGAGGGCACTGCCTAACCACCATTGGGCTACACACACAGTAGCCTGAAACCATTGGGAATGGCAATGCTGATTGCCAAAAGCAACCCAGAACTGTGGGGAATTCATTTTCTTAATCCCAAAAATGGTTGCATTACCAGTACTCACAACTATCAGAAAACCGGCGTTTTAAAACCACCAGACTTGTGTAAAACTGCACAAATGAAACAAAACCAGACCAAGGAAAGGCTTGCTAAGAAGTGGAAGAATGTAAAACCATATTCTGAAATGACTTGAAGGAAGTAATTATTTAATGTATAGGTACAAATTGTCAGTTTGATTTGAATGTAGAAAACTGGGAACAAAAAGTGACATTTAGCTGAAACCTGGCTTAGTGAAACTGGATTCTGCCTGACAACTACCCCCGACAGGAGAAACCTGTTCAGCCACTCTCCACAGGCCTAGCTGCATCCTGCTTCCCCTTGCCAAAAGGAGTTGTCACCTCTCTGATTAGATTAGGGGTGGAGCACCTGGGAACTGGAAGGAACAGAACAATGCAACTCCCTTGACTCAGGCAAATGTTATATTGGGGGCGTCGTAAAGTGGCTTCCTCTTAGGGGAAACTGGGAGGGGCAGTGCCTCTGCTAGCAGCTTAACTTGGGGGAAGTGGATAAACCAGTTATTCCACCCTGTGATGTGGGAAGCCGCTCCCCTTTTTGACCCGGGCATCATTTTAAAAAGATAGATAACTCATAGTGCGGACTTGTCAGAATTATATAAGTAATATCATTATTTTTGTGATTTTTCTGTGAACATTTTGAGAGGCGTTAGGACCCTGTGGTGTATTCTGGGGGGTTGCTAGCAGAAAATAGGGTCTCACTCCAAATATCTGCATGTTAAAGTTCTGACACTTCATCAATTAATGTCCATACTCCTTGCGCACATGGGTGTAATTTTGGGTAAATGTCCGATATTGCAAAACCAGTTAAAAAGCGCAAAATGTTGTCATTTTTGAATGCAAGCCCTCAGGAAGATCAGAGGCGGACAAGCATGGACCATAAGGAATATATAATGTGCACATGTCATTTCAACAAATTGTATATCTGGGAAAGATGTATTTGAATCAAATATAGATTTGTGGGCAAACTGACCAGGGGAGGATCCTATGACCCATAAACAGACCTCATCATGATGACAATCCATTTCCTTCCCCCAATCATGGGAGAGGGGAGAATTGGGCCAATGACAAGTAGAGAGGGGCAGGCTTAGCTAGGCCCAGGCACACACCCATTTTCAAAACACATAAAAAGAGACTGCTGGGACAGGTAGAGAGATTCAATTCCATTTGCTGCGGAGCATGCTGACGGATGACTTCACATCCAGAGATCCAACACTTAGACTTCCAAGCTAAACAGAGACTACAGAACTTTGAACCAAGAAGGCCCAAGCAAAAGTATTTGTCAGCAGGTCTCAAAATCATTTGCAAACTATTCCACAGCCGGGCGAGCTGTCTGAATTCTTTTGCCAAGAACTCTTGCCAGTACCCAGAAAGCAGTGTTACATCCAGAATCCACTTGATCCGGACCGGAAAGCAGAGCAGTATCCAGAACCAGAGGCCGCTGAATCCAGAGAGGCTAGACCAGCAGAGCAGAGCTGACCCAGATCGCTGTGAGCAGAACCGGTGCCTGATTGACCCGCTGAGCAGACAGAACCGCAGCTGGACGTGTTGACCAGATCCGTGACGCGGCCTAGTTCAAATTATATTGTGAGTACCTAGCAGAACTGTGCAGATCTCTTAGTTAAAATAATCTAATCCAAACTATTTTAACCTAAGTAGAACCGCCTCCTAGAAATCGTGTCATCTGTCATTTGTAAAGCTGCACAACTGTCACCTGTCAATTCTGAAGCTGAAAGCTGTCACCTGTCATTTTGAGTTTTACTTTAAATCCGAAAATCTACCTTTATTTAATCGTCCGTATCTCTGGAACCGGCTTAGCATCTAAGCTTTCCAACGAACCTAAAACCGACTTGCTACTCCTTATACTTTTGCCGTAATCGCGATTCACGCACTCGCGAATTTTGCCGCGATTTGCGATTTGGCCTGATTTCTTTACCTGTAAATAGATAGCAGCTTTTTGCTTTCCTGTGCTAAAAATTCGTTTGTCTCTTAATAACCATCCCTGAATCATTGCTAAAGTGAGCCTGAGCTCATCCCAAGTATCTCTCACTCACCCTGAACCTCCTAAAGGGAATTAAAAGCATTTTCAGCATATTTCTCACTTCACTGCCACCACATTCAAAGCACTTGGGCCTGTGTTTTAAAACTCATACCTGTTTTCTCGAAGCTTGCTGGGGTGGGAATCGAATTTCGTATTGTATTTGATTACATTCCTGAGAACTGTGTGCTCCTCTTTCCATCTCCTTCCATTTCTTACATTGCATAGGGGAGGGGGGTGAATTGCCAGAGAAAAAGTGATTATCTTATCTTTTGCTAAAATCATATCAAGTATTTCTGTACTGCAATTTATTCCTCATTGCTTTTCCATTGAAATCATAAAAGTATTTTTGCTACTTTATCCATCCTATACTAACTCCTCATTGATTATAAAGAAGTGTGCTAGTGTCAGATTACCCATTGTTGATTAACATTATATTTATAAGGGCGATATCGATTATTAATTTATTATAAAAGTGTGATATATATCTTGTTAATTTTTCAAATAAACCTTTTAATTTGCAAAACAAACCTACTTCTTGGCTCAGTGGGGTGAGGGGGATTCTAAGAGGGGGTGTTATACAAGGGTGGTCATCCAGAGTACTGAACTAGACATAAAAATACATTAATAAGGGTTTTCCTCAGCATCCCAGACTAGGCATTGACTGGCTGTAGTGTTGATTGAATATCGCTTACAGTATGCTTGTGTTATGAGTGCATGATGGATGTTCGCTTGAATGAAACAGAGTGGTTGCTGTGTGTATGTTGTGTAAATGTGTGTGTGTGTTTGTATGTTTATTTATTATTTAAATATGTGTATGGATGTATGTATGCTTTTGTTATGAGATTGTGCATGATGGGTGCTTGTGACTGTGAATAAGACAGCAAGTGCTTGCTGTATTTGTGATGTGTAAGTGTGTGTGTGTGTGTGTGTGTTTGTGCTGGTCCAAGATGATTTTGGTGAGTGGGGCTAGGAGAGTTGTACAACAAAATCATTTTAAAACTTCCCCACTGGCCAACATCAGCTCTCTGTCTGTGGTGCTGTGAGGGCACAGGGGACAGAGATGGTATTTTTTGCTGGACATTTATGATAGATGTCTAGTCAAAAATACCATACCTGCCCATAGCCTCCCACCGCCTTGCATACACACATAATCACTTTGATTGTAGGTGTTTGTTTTTGGTACTTTGGGGCCCAGGGGACAGGCATTGTATTTTTTTACTGGACGTCTATCATATATGTCCAGTAAAAAATACCATCCCAGCACCCTGGACCCCAGTGCCTGGCAAACACACGTAACCACATTGATTATGTCCATGTGTGAGGAGCTCTGGACCCAGGGTACAGGTGTACCATTACTTTTACTGGGCCACTATGATAGATGTACAGTAAAAAAACAAGCCTTACCCTGGTGCACCCAGTGCCTCTCATATACACATTTGCATTCATTGTGTGCGTGTGAGGCACTGGCTTCCAGTGGGCAGT
The DNA here is from genome assembly GCF_040938575.1 of Ambystoma mexicanum. Classification (NCBI taxonomy): domain Eukaryota; kingdom Metazoa; phylum Chordata; class Amphibia; order Caudata; family Ambystomatidae; genus Ambystoma; species Ambystoma mexicanum. The sequence goes on along the minus strand of NC_090924.1, from coordinate 799,141,022 downwards.
CATGGTATTTTTACTGGGTATGCCCAGTAAAGAATTCCAGCCCAGTCTGCTGGCATTCCTAACACCTCACATGCAATGTCAAGCCTGATCCCTAAGCCCCCCAGCTCCACGCATTTACGCACAATGTATTATCTGTGCATGTGAGGCGCTAGAGGGCAATGAGGGAAGGAATGCCATTTATTAATGGGGTTCTGATAGATGCCCAGTAAAAAAAAAAAAAAAAAACATGTCTGGGTCCCCCAGCATCTCGCATGCACACAATTAAAGTGTCCCTATGAGGTGTGTTGGCCTCAGGGGGCGGGCATGGCAGTGGTTCCTTGGCATCTATGCCCAATAAATAATTCCATGACTGTACCTGTGACCCCAGCTCCTGACACACACCTGCCCCTGGGGCCCCCCAGCGCCTTGCAATCACACATAATCACATTCATCATTAATGTGATTATGTCTGACTGCAAGGTGCTGGCACAGCATGGAGCAGGCATGACAGTCTTTACTGCTTATTGTTGATAAAGCAAGCATGATAAGTGTTATTATGTACCTAGATTTTCATTTTAATGCAGCTAGTCCAGCCATTACTTTTTGTATTATGACATTTTATATTGGGCAGCTTTGATAATGCAAGCATGATCAGTGGTAGTATTCTTTCTGTGGCATAAAATACTGTATTGGGCATCATAAAGTGAGCATGATTTGTGTTAATATGTGGCTAGGCTGGCATTCCAATGCAGCCTGTCTAGTAATTTCTTATTGTGGTATGACATTTTATATTGGCCATCTTTGGTAAAGCAAGCATGGTAAGTGTTAATATGAAGCAAGACTGGCATTTTTTATGCCACCAGTCTAGCCATTTCTTACTGTGGTATGACAGTTTGTATTGGGCACTTTTGGTAAAACAAGTTAACATTTTATTATGTAGCTAGACTGACATTTCAGTCTAGTCAATTCTTATTGTGGTATGACATGTTGTATTGGGAATGTTTGAGAAGGCAAGCATGATAAGTGTTATTATGTAGCTCGCTGGCATTTTAGTACAGCCAGGTTGGACATGTTTTCATACTTTGGCATGCATTTTTAAAGGTAAAGCCAACTGGAGTATGTTCTTACGTGGAGATACTGACACGTATTGGCAGAACAAAAATGAACATGTTTTCTTATTGTATCATTACTGGCATTATGTGCAAAGTAAACATGAGCACGTTCTTAAATGGTAATAATTCGTTATAATGGTGCAGTCCACATGGAAATGGATGGGCACAGCCAGTGTGAATGTGTTTTATACTGGCATATATTGTGAGAAAAGGCATCATGAAAATGTGTTAGAGAAATGTTCCTGTGCACTGTTGGTGACTTGCATCTATTGGATTTCTTTCATGAGCTACCCTACACAACCCAATTGTAAACCGTTTGGCTTTTACCCTATTTGTCTAAAAAGTGTGCTCTAAAATGCACCATTTCCACCTATTATTTCAAATACATTCTCTGGGGGAGAACACCCTCAAGTGGTGTGGGCTCCCTCGCTATGCTTGGTCACTCTGGCATAGCTGGGACAAATATTTACTCCCCTACAGATATAAATTCACCAACCGCCACTGACAGGTTCTGGTTGAGAACATGCATATGATTGCATGAGTTTGAATTGAAATTAAAAAAAGTTTTACTTAACAGTGCAGCCCAGAAATCTAATTAGCATGTTGGTAGTTTGTCCACTTAGATCAATTCTTGTTATTGATAGAATCACAAATGCTCAGTAAACACTTGTGGATGGATATTTGATGCCTCGTTGTACATGTACAGTTACATTAATCAGGTCGTAAACTCTGTACATTATTAACAGTAACTGCTGTGAGAAGTCACTCACCTGCTATTGCAGGATCATTTTTATAAGAATTGTTAGGGTTGCTAGCTGGTCTAAACTCGTCTATGACACTTGTCTGCACTTTGGGACAGACTTGAATCTCATACAGTGAATGCAATGCTTAGCAGAACATAAACTCAAGCATGATGGATGAAGGGGTATGGCAAAACGTCACTCCCTTGTTCACCCTGCACTTCAGCTGACTTGTGATTTGGATTTGATGGAATATGGCTTGAGGTGACTTGTAGATGTTAGATCCCCTTCAGTTAAGGCACAGATAGAATACAAACCAATGTCAACAAAGGGGTGCTCAGTTAATTGCCAGTTTTGATTATTTCAAAGCCTTCTTTCCAGGGCCTTTTGCTTTACTTTGTTTCCCTGGGGAAACAAACTGTAGGGGATGTGGCTATTACACCCCAGAAAAGAGCATACATATTACACCAGCTTGTAAAAAGCTGTGTTAGCTGTCTATAAAGGCAAACATCTATCCGACGGACGTGACCATAACCCGTAAATATATTTAAAATAAAGAACCTACTCTGATTTTAAATACTCACGTAGCCACAGGCAATTGCCAAAGGGCATTGGGACCTGGTGAACATTTTTATATTCAAGTGCTAAATTCAGACCTGAGTATACATTAAGAGTGTCTTCTACGATGGGTATACGTATGTACTTAGCTTCCAGAAAACCTGTGAGGCATTGAATGACTGTTTAACATCCGAAACTTAACGTAGATCCATTTAGCCTGAAAGGCTGAACCGGAAGACTGTGCTTGAATGAGAAATACACGTTTTCTCCAGTTGAATGTCATTTTAAATATTGCATCAAAGTAATTATAATTTCTTGCTTTGTTTTTTTGCATGAAATCTGTACACTAAAATGTTATCTCAAAAGTACACCATCAAATACTAATGCATCAAGCCTTCATTAGCTATGTTGGACTTAGTAGTAACACAATGGGAGTGATATAAAAAATAAATAATACGACTTTCATGCCCTGGCAGGAAGGCTGACATGGCCGGTAACGACCCGACAGCCTGAACCATGGTAGGCCCTCGCGGCTCGGGCTGTGGACCATTACTAGCAATGTCTGCCCTCCTTCTGGGGCATGAAAGCCATTCGCACCCCGGGGATCATCCGGGGTTCAAATGGCTTTCTTTTTTTCCCTCCGGAGATTGTCGCTGCAAGCGTAGCCAATTGCTGAAGGAAAAAAACAAGAAAAAAAGATGGCCGTCGCTATAGGGAAAAGTGTCTAAGTCCCTTTTTCTTCTCTATGGTGACGGCTGGATCAGGAAGTGTGGCAGACCGGAGCTCAAAGCTCCGGTCCCGGAGTGAAGTGAGGTGTGTATGGAGGTGGGGGAGAGGCTTTGTTTGGTTCAGTGGGGGTAGGGGGTGGGGAGGCAACAGGGAGGGACTCCCAGTTGCCTCCCCACATAACTAATAGAAATTGTGTCACCAAGGGAAGGGGCTCAGGTGGCTGGAAAAGTGAGCAGAGCATTCCAGCCACCTGATTGGTCAATGGCTCTTCACCAGGTGCGAAAATATATTAAGCCATGTTATTAAATGTATTTTTTCTTATTATTCAGTCGTTTGGCTTAATGTACCGTTTTGAAGGTGAATGCAATTAAATGTATGAAAAGAAATCATATTTATATACAATTAAGTGGCTATAATACTTGGACCATAGGTCTGAATGAAACTGCACGTTTACCAGTATTAATCACTTTTTTCAGAATGTTGCCGTTAATTATGTTTCATTTATTAAAACTGAATAATGTACAAGTGAAAATATAGCTGCCAATATGTGTTATGACAAGAGCTTTAATCATTCTTACAAAGCAGACCCTTTTTTCTAAAGCAACAGGATATTAGAACCATTTCAAGCAGTGTGGAAGTTGAAAGACATGACCAAAATATAATACTTATTTTCATAATGTGTGCACAGATAACATTGTACCGTGCCACCTGAGTTGAAATCTAAGATAACCTAAGATAACCTAACACAAATCAGAATAGCAAAAGATGTACCTCCTCCCACTGCTGTGTTGCTTCACATTGCCATATAATTGTCATTTATTATGGATAATCTCAATAACAAAAAAAGCTTAATGAGGGATATCGAGGGAATGATTCAAGGCAGACATGGTTTTGTGGTTCGACAAATTATGCCTCGAGCGAGATCGGCTTTTGTTCCTGGGTGAGTATAAGTAACAAGTTTCAATTGGCATGCAACATTATCAGGTGTTAGAAGAAGTTGCTACATTGACCTGACATGTAGATTTACTATACAAGAGCTCGCTTTTTTTTTAAACTAATATAACATGAGATACTCTTTCATTAAAAAGAAAAATACATAGTGGCTATCACGGATTGGCAGAAAAACGTGTATGTGCCTGCAAAAGCAGCTGCCACTTACAAGTAGCAGAGTGGCCAAAGTACCAGCTGTCTCTATGCACAAGTGCTTTTGGTTAGTTTATCGTATTGGCAATTGTGCAATTCCAGACATGTAATAGTCTGCGTACACTTCAGGGAGATTGTCAATTCCATCATCGACTGAACAACAGAAAGCAATATGGGTGCAATTTGCAGCAGTATAACTTCATATTTTAAGAAAATAAACTATTTTTTAATCCTTGATGCACAAACAAAGAAACTCTTCTGAATAATTAATATAGTTAACCATTGAACAGCTTAACACAATGGGCAATCAGGTCATAAAACAGTAGTACATTTTTTCTATGCCAAGGTCTTGATATATTAAATTTATGTCATGCAAAATTTTGGAAACGAAAAACGAAAAACAGACTATGTAAACTTGAAAATGCTACCTAGGAAGTGAAACAAACGAACAAGAAAATGAGAAAACATTGTATTTTCCAATGTCCTCTGTACACAGCAGCTGCAATTTGGTGGCCATGGGGTGCGGTAGCTCTGGACCCTTGGGCAGAGTGTCACAAATATGGAAAAAGAGATTAGGCAAACATACTTGTAGCCAGCTCTCACTGATCCCTTGAATTTTGTTGACCAATGATGCAGTGCACACATGCACACAAAGAGTGCCAAGAGCGTTGCCATTGGCAAAACAAAACGGTGATGGCTGGAAGGTTTTGAATTAATCATAACCACAGGCACAGCTCTGGACAACCATCCAGACCATCGTTTTTCAGCCTGCCAAGCCATTACAGAAGGGAAAAACCATATGCAAATCAGGCTTGGTCGTACCCAAGTGTCACCATTGGGCAGCCTGATAATTGTTCGAAGGTGAATAGTAAATAACTAATTCTATACACATTGAAAAGTAAGGTATCTTTTCTGGCCCCTTCTTTCAACATCCCAATCTCCACAAAGGACAATAATGTCTATTTACATTCCTCGATATGTTCCCTTCAAGTTGCTCTCAATGTGGATAAAATATAGACAGTTTATTTCCAGTATTTTAAAGTATTGCACTGTGTAGCCAAGTTAGCTCAAAAAAGGGAAAGATTCAGCTTCAGAGTCACCTTTGATATAGCAATATTTTTCTGGCCCTTCTGATTATATTGCTAGCATGTCAGTATTAGATTCACTGTGACATAGCTGTTCAATCTCTCATGGAAGTTGACAGCCAAATGTGGGAGTCACAAGAACAAAGAGGAATATGGTAGATCCGAATCAGGAGATGGACAGGGTGCCATTTTGGCTGAAGGTTTCTTTATTATAAAAATACAAGGCCTAAACTATCCTTAAGCCTAAGATTCTCTGCCATACTTTTTGAAGGAAACCATAAAAAGATTCTTGTGAAGATGTTTTACAAAACAAGAAAAGTCCTCCTTGAAAAATCCTATCCTAACCTGAGCTCTGTCCTTACTATTGCAAACTAAAACCATGCCTTCTCGCAATCATCTCCTTAGCATTAACAAGGCTTTATCATGCAAACAGCCTCAAACTTGAAATGCCAGAACACCCCACAAAAAAACTCAAACCCATCCAAAATACTCCTGAGGCTAAACAAAATAGACCACATAATATCAACCCTGAGTAGCCTACACCGGCTTCCAGTAAAAAAAAAACACATTAACTTCAAAACCCTCTATATTGCTCACAAATCATTACACGGACAAGGAGCCACATTTTTCCAAGCCAAAATCAGCTGCTACCAAACAGGAAGAAACATAAGATCGAGCAACGACATCCAAATTGAAAACAAACACTACGAGAAAAGGAAATTCGGAGGAACCACATTCTCCTTTCTGATAGCCAAACTATGGAACTTGGTACCAAAGAAAATAAGAATGAATTGTGAACCTGGCTGTTCAATTCACAGAGACAAGCATAAAAAACAGGCACCTCCTACAACTTATACTTGGACCCAAGGCAATCATTGGACAGCATGGATCCTGGAACCGACAATAAAAAAAAAACACACAATACTAACTACTTACCTCCCCCTGCTGCTACTCTCCCACATACCTCCCACGTACCACACATGCCAAAGAGGTCTCTGGGCTTCTGCAGCTCCATAGGCCTCTCTTTACTGCCTTCCCAGTTCTGATTGGCTCTTTAGGCACCCTCCACAATAGGTCTGAATATCCACTGTTCTCTCATTCCAGGAGAGATGCAGGTTAAATCCCACAAAAGCCAACAAGTATATTGTGATCTGGGGACAAGGGGGGTGTCTTCTTACCTATAAGGGGGAATCCCCCAGTAGGAGCCTGATTGCCCTGTCCCCTAGGGGGTGTTAAACTTGGAAGCTCACCTTCATAGTCCCAATGAGGGTGGCTCCCCCTTGGGGGGTGGCGGGACACATTCTGTGGAGTTATATGATCAGGATCCTCAACTGATGATTCAAACGTGTTACCTGTTTACAAAGGAAGTAGTGGTTCTTTATTCACAGATTGTGAAGATTAAGGACAGTCTCCAGAAGAGGGACCCATTAGGATTTTCTTTAGGAGGGATATGAAAGTCCTTACTCCTTCATGGTTCTCAGCTGGTACAAGTGAAATTTGTTTTGAATGGGTGGTGAGCAAGTTTACAACAGTGTCGCTGGTTGCCTGTGAGCATAGGGTTCTTCAATGAATGTTATTTGGAGCATTCTGGCGTTTAAAACATAATTTTATGTACATTTTTTAGACCTGTAAACTGATCACCTGAACCCTTACTGACTATTTTATATTGCATCATGAACAAGTAAATACAATATGTTATTGCAAATATACTTTAGCTTAGCTGAAGCCCCGGAGAGTGACAAATTACAGACTTACATTGAATTGAATAGAAGGACTATGTTCTGAAATGCTAAGCAGCAAAGTGCTGTGGTTCTCAGACACTAAACATGTAGATCAATTGGTAAACAGTATGGGTGAAGAATGACTTGAAAAGCATTTATAAGGTGAATTCATATGGAGTGATACATTTTGAGGTGCTGGGCAATGGGACTGAACAACGCTTTAAGCACTGTCCATATCTGGGGCCTTCCTTGGCAGATGGGGTTTCAGAGGATTCCTGAAAGTTAGATTCTGCTCTGATGTTCAAGGGAGGAGAACTGCTACCAAAGCAGTGACACTTGTACCTGGAAGCAGCAATTGTTCAACTGGCTTTTGGAAAATCAGGAGACTATCAGAAGGGCATTAAATGCAGAGCTCACACCAAGGAATATCTAAGGATTTCATCCTATGCATGTTTGACGGTTACCCCATGTACATAAACTTAAACTGATCCCGACGATCAAAAGGAGACAATGCATTTCTCTTCTTTATCCAGAAGAGTTGCCCCTTTTTCAGGCTCCTCAAATCAGTTTCTCTGCAACATTTAGCAAGAGTTGGAGAAGATGTATCAGGCTATCTGACATACCACTATGATTGGCATTGCAATAATTGATCTGGACCATTATCATTGGCCGAACCACATCGGACATACTTCCCGTTGGAATGAAAGGGAGAATCTGTCAAGGGTGGAAAAACTGAATTTAGACCACCTTCACACTGTTACAAGCATGAGTCTTCAAAAGAGGGAGGAATACTACCAGGGCCCATGTACTTCACAGGATCTAATAAAAAATAATTTGGGGAACTATGGTGGAAAATCCTATCTCAGGTTTGAGGGCATGTGATGAAGGAACTGCTACCCCAGAAAATGATAGCCAATGTTTTTCCAGCATTAATTTCGACCCTATTGCCAGGGTTAAAAAGGCATGCCAATCCATGGAATGTGATTAAATGGTGCCCTGTAAACATTGAACTTTAGAGGAGGAAATGTGAGACTTTTGGGACACCACGCCCACTCCTCCATTACATAGGATTGGAACCTGCATAGTGTCACTGTCAATTCCCTATTTCTCAAGAAGCACTAAAACCATCAGAAGGTTCCAATGATATTAGTGACCTCCTATAATAGTGATAGAAACCGTTAAAAGGTAAAACTAAAAAAAGACATTGGAACCTGCAATCACAAAACTATTGACCCAGACCTTCATCATGACTGACACAACCCAATGTCATGGTCTGAAGTCTGATTGGGGTAGAAGAATTGGATGATGTGTTTCCAGAAACCCGTACAGTTAGGTGACAATTATACTGTCAAGGGTCCTAGAGATGGTGGGTGGAATAGTAATTGGCGTTTCGAGAGCACCATGGGGCCAGATAATGTTTTGTTGACATTGTAGTATACTATCTGGAAACTCAAGAGTCAAGCTTGCTATAAACATGACAAGTCAATATGGAGTGCTTATTAGGGCTTATTAGCCCTAGTATATGCTAACTCATACTCTCCCACTCCTGGATCAGATCCAGAAAAACCTCATAAAAAACATTGCCTGTAATGCCCAGTAGGGAAACAGGCCTTTAAATTTCAGTGTCACCCTGTTCCCCTTTTGTAAAAATGGGAACAATTTCCCAAAACTGCCAAGACTATGGAATGGTTCCTGTAGCTCTAATATACAGTTAAACCAGGAGCGAGAATAGTGCCCCAAACAATGTGATCTGATTTACAGGGAGTCAGCAGTACTCGGATCGGAACAGGGGCCTTCCCCAATCCTGAGTCAATTGCACCCTACTAACCTCCTCCAATGTAAAAGGGGGCACCTGGGATGAACAGTCAATTAAGTTAGGCCCCCAAAATCTGACACATCCTATCTGAATCTTACAGCTCTTCTCATCTGCCCTCCAGTCATACAAGGAAAGACAATAATTTCTCTAGGTCACTTCTGAGATATTGCCCTAGGTACTCAGAGAGTAACCCTTCATTCCACATGAAAGTTAAATTCTGCTCTGACGTTCAAGGGAGGAGAACCGCTTCCAAAGCAGTGTCACTTGTACCTGGCAGCAGCAATTGTCCAACTGGCTTTTGCAAAATCAGGAGACTGTCAGAAGAGCAATATGCTCTAAGTGCAAAGATCACACCAGGGGATGTGTGGGGATTTCCCCCTATGCATGTTTGATGGTTACCCCATGTACATGAACTTAAATGCATCCTGGCAATCAAAAGGAGAGAATGCATTTCATCCAAACCCTGTGCATGATGAATTCATACTGAGAGCTCTCTCGCAAAGGGTGATCTTTATGTTTACAAATGCTCTTTAGCACTCCTTCACCACAGGGATTTTCCTGCTTCCTTGAAGCACGCTGTTGTTGCCCCCTTTGGAAAAAAGTTAATTTAGACCTCCAGGAGGTGGCAAATTACTGTCCCATCTCCATTTTTCATGCTATCATGAAACTAATGGAGGCAGTGATCACTCATCAGTTTTCGAGATTTCTGGAAGACAACTACTGCTTGCACCCATTTCAATCATTTGCACCAAATCTGTTATGATATTGTTACTGGATGATTTAGCTCTTCTCCAGTACCACAGAGAGTCAGGAGTTCTTATTCTCCTTGATCTCTCTGTGGTGTTCGATACAGTGGATCATTACACTCTGCTAACCCGCCTAAAGCAAGCAGGGGTGGCAGGTTCCCTGTTGGCTTGGTTTGTGTCATTTCTTGCAGGTCAGTCTCAGACTATTTCTTTTCAGGGCTGACTGGTGCCCACTCTGGGTCTGACGTGTGGGGTTCCACAGGGCTCAGCCTTCTTCCTCCTTTTATTTTTAATTTTTTTCTTTTTTTAACTTTAATTTTATTAGGTTTTGAAAAACATGGTAATCTATATGCATGTATCATTTGGAAAAGGTCAAAGCAAGAGACCTTCTTCACACCCCTCACCTGGAAAAGTACATCAACACAAACTATAAACCACGTTTTTATTTTCCCCTCCGTCCTCTCCCATCTGCCCCTCCGGAATAGTGTCTTCTCTCACTAGTCAATTTATTATGCGTGTCCTCTGTAACAACGTGCGTGTCTCGTGATTAACACATTCTTAGTCAGTAGTTTTAATTGTTTAACTTAGGTGTAGATGGCAGTGTTTTCTAGCGACCCTCAGTGATTGCTCATCACGGTATTGCCCCTTCGGGGCACTTGTGGTCATACATTCATAACATGTTCCACTATCATTCCCCCCTGTTGAGACTTGTGGAGAGTTGGCAATATATGCATTTACAAAGTCACCCCACAACGACTCATATTGCGCGGCTTTCCCATGGAGGGATGCAGTAATTATTTCCATTGCACAGATATTTGTTGCCACAGTGACCCACTCTTTCTTACTCAGGGCCGATTCCGCTTTCCACTTGATCACCAAGCATGCCCGAGCCGCAAGAATTGATTGATTGATTGATATTTTATTTCTATCGCGCTCGTACACAAGTGTTTCAGAGCGCGACAAGGCAAGGGAGGGGAACAGGGGAGAACAAAACAGCAATCTTACTAAGCCCAGTGTCATTTAGAACTTACAAGTGCATGGGAGAGGGGGGAGGGGAAAAGTGCATGGAAGGGGGAGAGGTGGAAAGTGCAAAGCAGAGGAGAAACAGATAAATAACAATAAATAAATAATAAAGGCAACAAACAGTGGTAATGCAGCCAGCAATTTGCAAGTGCTAGGTTTAAGGCAGCAGACAGGGTAGGTCTGATAAGTGCAGGAAGAAAAAAGGGGGAGCTGTATGGGTACAGATACAGACCCCAGTGCAAGGGGTGACCCGGAGGCAGTGCGGGAGGGTCGCAGGTTGAGCAGGTACCTGGGCCCAAAGGACGGAGGGTGGCAAGGTGCATGGTGCCAAGAGAGAACAGATCAGCAGGGGAGAGGGGGAGTGAAGGCAGAAGAAAAGAAGAAGCAGAGCCGCTATCCCCGTCATTCTTCTCATTTCACCTTCACATTCTTCCAAGCCAAACAAGACTAAGAGGGGTTCAGCCTCACGGGAGATCCCATCTATCTGCCTGATCCGACCCAGGACCTCGTCCCAGAACACTTTCACCCGGGGGCACCCACACCACATTTGCAAGTAAATGGCTTTCTCCCCACATTGGCGCCAGCACAGGGGGGTTGCTGATTGGAAAATGTTCGACAACCTATGAGGGTCGTATTGCCACCTGTGGAGAAGTGTGATGGCTTGTAATTTGTACTGGGCTGCTATCGATACCTGCGAGGCCCCCTTACAGATCCTTGTCCATAACTCAGGATTTAATTCCAACTTCAGGTCCCGTTCCCACCTTTGCTTTAGCTGAGCAGTTGACCCCTTCCCGGCTTCTGTCAATGCTCTGTACATGGCTGAGATCAGACCTTTGGTTTCTATCATCTTGTTGAGCAATTTCTCAAAGGGGGTAAGGCCTCTCTGTATCGTCTCTTTCCATTCATTTCTCATAAGCACGCCCTTAAGCTGTAAGAAGGAAAAGACTGGCAATGGGTGTATTCCCAGTGATACTTCGAGGTTCAGTGATTGTGAGGAAATTTCACCGCCTTCAAAGTTGTCCCACCCTTTCGAGGCCTTGCTCAAACCATTTTTAGAACCTCTTGAGGTAGGGATCTCCTCACAGACTCCCGGAGCCCCTATGTGGCTCAGAGGGGAAGGCCAGGTGGTTATTCCCTGCATACCTACCCCCTCCCTCCAGATCTCCCATATCGTGCACAGTATCGGGTGATTTCAGAGTCTTCAAAGCAATTTATCTCTCGAGTCCCATAGCCATTCTTCGACGGTGGCTGGAGCTAGATTGTAATTGTTAAGATATACCCACTGTAATTCTGTCTGCTCTCTCAGGTGGGGGACCAGGACCCTTAGCTGGACTGCTTGATAGTATTTTTTAAGGTCTGGGAGATCTACTCCTCCCTTGTAGCATAAGGATCTCATAAGCTATCCTTGCCTTTTTCCCCTGTCACAGGAATCTCAGAATGGCTCTTCCCCGAAGAATGCCTCCGGGAGTCATAGTGGGAGAATTTGAAATGGGTAGAGAAATCTTGGGAGGCACACCATTTTAACTGCATTGAATCCCCCGATCCATGAGATTGTGAGCTTCTGCCACTTATTTAAATCAGCATGGAAACTGGCTAGCAGGAAGGGGAAATTGTCATCATATAAAGTCTCCAAATCCCATGTTAGGTTTATCCCTGGATAACAGAGGGTGGTTCCGCCAGTCACGAGACTGAGAGTAGAGAGCCTGTGGCAGTTTCCGGGGTAGGTTCTTGTAATGGGATCAGTATGGATTTAGATCTATTAATTTTAAAACCTGAAAGTTCCCTGTAGCTTTCTGTAGTTGTATGGCTCTTGGTATCAATGTTAGGGGGTTCTTTAAGAGTAAAAGAATGGTGTCAGCATAAAGGGCTACCTTGTATTCCTTCCCATTCACCTGAAGGCCCTCGACTTGATGGTTCGTTCTAAGTATCTGGGCGAGGGGTTCTAAGGAGAGTGCAAACAATATTGCAGAGAGAGGGCAGCCTTGTCTCCAAGTTAAACCATTTAGAACATTCGGAGTTGGCCACAACTGAAGCCTTGGAGGATGTATAGACAGCTTTGACCCCCTTTCTGAATGTAGGGCCCACCCCAACCTTCTCAAGCACCATCTGCAGGAAGCCTCACTCCACCTTAGCAAACGCCTTTTCTGCGTCCACCGACAGGAGAGCGGGGTCACCTGCCATTTTTTTGGACTCATGGATTAAATGTAGTGTTTTACGCATAGTGTCGGCTGCCGGTCTCCCTAAAAGGAATCCGACCTCGGGGCATGTGGACCTCAAGTCTGGCTGCCAGTACTCGTGTATAGATTTTTGCGTCAATATTAAGTAATGAGATCGGGCAGTAGGACCTTCAATGCTTATGGTCTCTGCCCTCCTTGGGAATCACAGTGATGAGTGCCTCTGAGAAGGAGTCGGGGGCCACCGCGTGTGTAGGATGTCATTAAATAAGTCAACCAGAAAGGGGAGAGGATATGATATAAACGTCTTATGGAAGCCAGCTTTGTATCCATCATTACCCAGCGCCTTCCCTAGTGGGAGCCTCTTTATCGCTTTCTCAATCTCATCGATAGTGATTAGAGCATCTAACATTTCCATATCATCATGGGAGAGCCGTGGCATGTCCACCCCCTGCAGATATTTTCCTATTTCTGTTTTCCCTTGAACCACTTCAGATTTATATGGTCTCTCATAAAACTTTGCAAACAACTCTGGGTTCCCTTTCGGGTCTGTCGTCAGGGTACCACCTCCCCCATCTACGGTGGCAACTGACCTTTCTTCCTGCTGACCCCTTAACCTAACGACAAGCAGTGCGTCTGCTTTATCTTCCTTTTCATAGTGCTTTTGTTTAAGAAAGTGGAGTCTGCGGAAAACCTGGCCTTCCTCTAAGAGCCGGAGCTCCTCTCTTTTCTGCTTGGCCTCGGCGACCCTCTCCCCTAGCTCTTCGGTGGAGTTCTGCGTGCAGTATCTAAATGTGCAATCCCTTCCCTTAACATAGAGTCTATCAGAGCCCTTTCTCTCTTTTTATTCGCTCCCTCCCTAATCAATATTCCCCTCCATGTTGCCTTCCCCACCTCCCACACCACTCTCTTGGATACCTCTCCTGAGTTATTGAGTTCAAAATATTCCTTTATTTCCCTCTCCATTTCCATGCGGAAGATGTGGTCCTTCCACAGAGTTTCGTTACAACACCATTTTACACCCTTGTGTGGCAGAGTTAGCACGTTCATATCCACAGTGACCCTATTATGATCTGACCATGAAATTGGCGCTAACTTGGAAGCAGTCGCAACCTCTCCAACCCCATCCGAGAGATACGGGTAGTCTATTCTAGTGAAAGTGGAATGCGGTGCTGAACAAAATGTGTATTCTGTCTAATTTGGGTGAAATACTCGCCAAATGTCCCACAGCCCATACATTCCCATCATCTCCACCACCTCTGCACGGACACCATATGCAGGCTCGCATGCCTCTGGATTACCGGCCCTTCTGTCCAACATGGGATCTGCCCATAAATTAAGGTCCGCCGCTAAAATTATGTGGCCTGTGGCCTCCAACATTATCTTTGGGACTGTGCATTGTAAAAATCTGGAATGACCCACTTCGGGGAGTAAAGCGTTGCAAACCGTTCCCACCACAACGAGAGCCCTTCCCTCTGTGTCCGCCCACACCTTAGTATTCTCCAGGTTTTGCCCCTTCATCACCAATATACCCACTCCCGCCTTTTACAGAGTGCCGGAGCCCCAATATTCTGTTCCCAGCCTGGGGTGTAAAACCCTGCGTTCTTCTTCCCGTATGTACTTAGTCTCCTGAAGGAAGAGCACATCTAGTCTAGCCCTCTTAAATTCCCTGCAGATCAATGATATTTTTGTGAGCGAATTCAGGCCCTTTACATTGAGTTTACCCATCCTGAGAAGACCAACTCTTGGGGATTCAGATGTTCCCGCCATGTCTTACTTTCTGCATAAATCCACTCGCAAGATGAGCCTGTGCCGTTGTTTCTTGTAACATTCTCAACTGCACACAACACAACTTTGGAGGAACTCGTTCCGGCAGCCCCCGTAAACCCCAACATCCCCCTCCCCCTCCCCCTGCCCAACCCTGTCAGCGTCTGAACTGGCTGGGACATCTTCACCTGGCCAGTCCTGGATCACCGTCTGGTGGTCTCATCTCAGAACATTCAACTAAACATTGAGCTCCTCTTCCCCCGTCCCTACAAATCACAACAATACCCAACTCGGTCGGTGATCTCAGAGTCTAATAGAAAATGCCTCACCATGGGCGCCGGGGTCTACGACATAGTAGAACTCACTCCACCATCGTCATAGTGTCCTCAGGGTAGCGTCCCACAGTGGTGCGGGGACCAGCCGCTAGTACTTGTTCTTGTTTTAATACGAGCACATCATCTGGTCCGGTATACCTCCTCCGGTTTCACATCTCTGCAGCTCAGGAGCCGCTTGGCACTCCGCCACTACAAGTCTGTGTCTATAGTTAGTGCTAGTATGTTCAAGGCTCTGCACCTGGAGATGCATTCATCCTCCTGCACTTCCTGGATCCTGGTATTCGCCTCTGCTTCATGCCTTTGTTGCATCATTCTCTGTCAGCCTCCCTTCTTCCATCCCATTTTGCTTCATCTCCTTGGTTTCCTAACAAGTCAGTCGTACAGCTCTGTATATCCCTCTCTGATTTCAGCTTGATCGTACTACCCTTCCATTCGAATGTGAGCGAGAAAGGGTAGCCCCAACAATTTCGGATGCCTTTTTCTTTCAACCATTTAGTGAGGGGGATGCACTTCCTTCTCATGGCCAATGTGAGACATAACAGATCTTGATAAATTGAAACCCTCACTGTATCCAGGGAATCTGTGTGCTGCGTTTGGCCTTCTCAAGAACCCTAGCTTTGTCTGTGTAGTTGTGGAGCAACACCAGAACTGTCTTAGGGCCACCTGAAGCTCCTCCATCTCTATGTATGCGGTCAATTTTTGGCTTGTCGATAGAGTCGTCTTCAAACCGGAGTTTCATAAGCATGTGGAGGGTCCTTTTTAGGTCTTGTTCGGTTTCCTCTTCTTTTTCCGGAATGCCGAAAATGCGTATGTTTTTACGTCGTTCCCGGTTCTCTAAATCATCCATTTTCAGGTGGAACTCTTCTTCCCTGGCTTCAATGTCCACAATCCTCTGGTCCATTTGAGATTCCAGCGTGCCAAGAAAGGTTTGGTTATGCTCGACCTCCTTGAGTCTTTCTTCCATTTTATCAATAATCTGCGTTATTTTGTCGACTTTCCCGCCTATGTCCGCTCTCATGCTTTTCATTTCGTTCAACAAGTCTACCACATCGACTTTGGTTGCGGCCGCCTCTGCCCCGGAGGTCACCATTATTGGGTATGAGGGGGGCAGTATCAGTGCAGTGTGGGGAGAATCTATATGGTGCGAGTTTCTCCCTAATGTCCATATGTTCGTGACCCAGAGCTCTTCAGAGGGATGTGCTCATTACAGTGTATTGTTCCTCAAGAGCTTGTGTAAGCCAGAAGAGTTCTTCAGTACCCCAAATGGAAAAGAGGGCACACGCCCCAAGAGGGGGGGCACTACCTTCTCGACAGTAGATTGTGGTCAGGATCAACAGAGAGAACCGTGCTTCCCAGGTGTGCACCGCTTGGGGAGGAGGCTAGTGTTTTACAGATCCGGGTAGCCCCTCACAGTGTTCCTCCCTCAGTTGGGATTAGCGTGAAGAGTTTGGCAATTTGTGGGAAATGCTCCACATTGAGGAAGGCCTCAGTCTCTCGGGTGCCGGGGGAGCCTGGCCCTGAGGAAACAGCGGCCCAACCCTCTGATATCTTCTTGTGGTAAGCACCAAATTGGGTTTGCATTGGTGCGTGGGGTCTATCCACTATTCCTGGTGCTCAGTTTTGCCTACTCATGCAACATCGTAGCACGCTCAGCCCTTTTTTTGCTGTGGGGACCTGTACGCACCCCTCAGGGGAGATGCTCTCCACTTGGACCTTCAGGTTGCTATTCATATTGTGGACCTCTGCTCTGCAACAATGTTTGGGAATAGCTCTGGGCTGTGAAACAATCATCCGTCGGCGCCAGCTGTGTTGTCACTATTTGTGCGTGGACATTCGTAGATGTCTGCTCCCTCGTGCCACTTTTCCACTGTGTGCGCTGTGTTGATCACTTCGCAGCTACTGGGCCTTGACAGCAGGGCCAACAGTGAAATTGGATGTCTTCAGAATGATTACAGTGGTGTGTCCTGTGACAAAGCGCATGAATTAAATATGAGTTGGATTGTTAAGTTGTCCTGGTCTCTGCTCACTTACACACACACCGCAGCAGGACTGCCATAGGCCATTTGCAAAATTCTCCCTTCGGTCTCCATATACTTCCAAGAAAGGAGTGTGCACACCAGGCACCTTCGGTAGCATTTGGCTGTCAAGGGTTGGGGGCCATAGATGTGGCGGGTGTAGGCCTATGAAGCCTGAGTAGGGATCCAGGATGTTTTACGTGTCTTAATGAGTCCAGGGCACGTATTCAGACCTCTACCACCGAAATGTTTGTTAGGTGTGCATTCCAAATGAGCATGAGCTCATGTAGATCGTTGTAGCACTCAATGTGTAGGGCATTGGTAGTTTATTCCCAACGGTCCGTCTCCGCAGTGCCTCTATCTATGGTTGCACTTTTCTACTTGTTGCACACTGATGAGTGCATCAGAGCCAGAGTACATATTCTGAGGAGGAGCCGTTGCTCGGACAGAGCTGTGTGGACTCGAGGGCACCGGAGTGCCCGGATTTCCCTTCAGGGCCTGTGCTCCAGTCCACAAGGGGGGAGAGTTTCTGGTTAAATAGAAGTTATGAACGCGGTCAGTGGCGGTTGAGTGACTGCTTGCCGGATCGTCCTGAATTCAGCTGGGGGACTGAAGGTTCTGCATCTATGGGTACCCCCTCTGATGAGGCCAAATCATGCGACACTGTGTCTCCCGGGAGTTAGTCCGCAGGGAGGTGTTTGCCGCGGCAGTGGATGAGGGAGGAACGGGTCATGCGTGGGTGCAGGAGACAGAGCGGTGTTCGCAGGCTCACCTTAACAAAGTCTGCACATTACACCAGTGCGACCTGATTTGTCTCCACCTCATTCCCTTGCTCAAGGTCCCGGGGAGACCAGTCCCATACGCTCGTTGTCCAGAGGGGGTCATTCTCCAGGGTGTGCCGCCACAGCAGTCAAACTCTCCTTGGTGTTGCGGACGCCTCCATCCGGTCCCTTGGGGCAAGGGTCCAACTGTGGCCCATGGGTGCACACGTGAGCTCAGGGCCCATTATGCAGTCGCGTGTCGGGGGAAATCTGATTTTCGTCAGATTTTCTCTCAGATCTTGGGGGCCGCATTCAGATGCTGGATTCGCTCGGTTTCTTTGGTGGAGGGGCTATAGTGGGAGATCAAGCCACTTTTGAGGACCGTGGGATGGAGCTCGCACAGAGGAGGCGTTCATCCATGCTCCCCCTGGTGGCCAGTCCCCCCTCCTTCTTTTTAATCTGCATGTCCGCCTTCTTGCCAATATTATGTGAAGTCCTCTTCTATACCTATGCTGATGACACTCAGTTAGTGTTTTGGCTTGACTCCGCTCAGACTGATCCTCCTGGAAAACTTCGGGACTGTATGGACAAAATCAGTAAATAGATGGCAGCAAACTGGTTACAATTAAATGGCAACAAAACAAAGGTTTTGGTCTTTGCCCGACAAAGGGCTGATAACTTCTGGAATGCCCAATACTGGCCTGTTTCTTTGGGCCCCTGTCCAGTTGCCTGTGCATCAGTGAAAAGCCTGGGGGTGAAGCTACTCCCAAATGGCTCACAAGAAGCACAGATCTTGGCAATATGCAGTGCAGGGTTTGGGAAGCTTAATATTTTGAGGAAAATTCTCCCCATGCTTCCCCCGGCATGCCGTACTATGGTGGTTATCTCCACCAGAATGGGGTCACTGGATTATTGTAATGGTATTTATCTGGGTCAATGAAAGTACCAAATTCAGCGGATGCAGGTTCTACAGAACACCCTGGCTGACTCCATCTATAGAGCTCCTGCAGCCTCTCCCCTGGCTCCCAGTGATGGCAAGGATAGAGTTTAAGACGCTCTGCGTCACTCACTGGGCTGTGCATAATACGGGTCCAGAATACCTTAAGAAGAAGATCAAACAATACTGTCCAATCAGACATTTGCACTCTGCATCACAGCTGATTCTAAAAATACCAAGGTATCAGTGGGCCGGGCTAGGGCGCCGGTCATTCTCAATTTTGACTCCCAGACTGTGAAACTCACTTCCCCCCTTGCTACGAGCCATCGAGCGCTATTTTCCTTTTCGTAGGGTGCTGAAAATTGTGTTCTGATTTACCAATATGGCTCTACTTCTTTTTTCTAGCAGTCTTTCTTTCTCAGCGCCTAGATGCCTAGACGCCTCTGGGCCTTAGTTTGAGCTTTACACATTATAAATAAATAAATAAATAAATAAATAAATGAATGTGACCAATAACAGAAAGGCTGACTATCCTTAGCAGCAATTGCCTGAGGCAAACTCTCCCAAGCTCCCTCTCTATACGAGGCTTTTTTGTTGTAGACAAGCTCCCTGTAGCACACAATAGTTCTCTCTCCTTACCACAACATTCCTTATCAAATGAGGCGCACCAGAGAGGGCCATCTTGATAATGTAATTTTAAAAAACTACTGAAGAGATCTCTAATAACCTTAAGAGCTTTATGCATTGCACTGATTTTAGAGCACAGCTCCTCTTCACGAGACAGAAAACATTCACAATTTTGAAAGATAACAATGATATAACCACAAGAAACCTGAACATATCTACGTTTGAACATGTCATGCTTGAACCCTCCTTTCAACTCCATAAATCTTTCTGGAAAGAAAGAGAGCACATAATGCAAGCTTTTGTGATCACGTTCACCCCATGATCCAACCCAGACGTTACTAAAATACACCAGGCTTCAACTGTCACAAAACAGTACTCAATCCTGGAGGACCGCTGAAGCGAACACAATGTGTTTCTCCACTGGATTATCTCGTTTTGGCATTCGAATAAGGGTTCTCACATCTGCTCCGAGGCCCATTCTCTCATTATGCAGCCCACCTTAATGAATGTCCCTTGAGGGTTAGATGCACCTGGAATTACCCTCAGAGTGTCAAGATCCAATACGCATTTATCATAGGTATTCCCACACTTCAACTCATTAAAAACTACAACAACTCCTTCCATCTTCCCAATTAAATCCAGACCCAAATCTCCCAGAGTATTCATAATGATTAAAAGTTGGTACAGGACTGGCTTGCCACTACAATGTTCTAAATTGTAAACATTTATGGGAGTTTAATAGCCCAATATATCCCCTGACCCTTTCAGTGTTAAGTAGAGGATACTTGGGGAGGCCATAACCATAGCTGGCACATAACCTAACGCATATCCTCCCCGCCAGCTTAGTGGACACCAAAGCAGACCCCTCCTCCTATGTGCTGGTATTGCGGGGAGACAGTATAAGAAATAGTATTTTTTACAACAGACGTTGCTACCGCGTCCCATTACATGGAAGACCCTTTGAAGCCAGCCCTACTGTGACAAGTCCACACAGACCATGAATTACATACTCATCCAGAGAAGATGGAGTAATGAGGCTCAAGCCTGGGTATCCAAAAATCACAGCTGATGGATCAAATCTATCAGCAAGAAGAAATACTGAACAGATGTCAATGGCCCATGTTTTCTGAGGGCTAATATGTATCCTCCATGAAGTGTCTATTCCTGCTTTTCAGACTTTAGGAGATATTTCTGATATTAGT
This sequence comes from Ambystoma mexicanum, assembly GCF_040938575.1. Lineage (NCBI taxonomy): Eukaryota > Metazoa > Chordata > Amphibia > Caudata > Ambystomatidae > Ambystoma > Ambystoma mexicanum. Next base: position 799,120,552 of record NC_090924.1, on the reverse strand, counting down.
ATTTTCTCTATGATTGTATTTGAGACTCCATCTGAAACAAACTGAACATTGCAACTCAAAAGTCTCAATTGTTTTACTACACTTTATGTTAATAACAAGGGATTACTTTAAATAGTATATTTTGGTTTTCAGCTTTTCATAGTTCAGTAACACAATAAGCATTGTATTGATGATATGCCCAATTAGCCTTTATGAAAATAGTCCTTGGTGAACCAATTATGTTGTTAGGAAAATGAACCAGATTGTATGTTTATTGGTCAGAGAATTGACATACAAATGTTATCATACCATTGCAATATTGGCAAGCCATTGTAAACACGAGGTTCACAGGGGGCCTCAACTACAGACAGACCTTGATATTTCTCACTCAACATTCCTACTCAGTTCTTCAGTGCTCAGTCTGCCTTAGCCAATATTCCACCTGGCCAATGATCAACAAAAGGTTCAGAGCTGGTTTTTATATGTTTCAAACCCGTCTTAGTCTTTTTTGTGTGACTTAGCTATGTTATAATGGCATTACAGCCCTGGTGAGGAGGTCTGTCTCAGGTGTTATCATCACTTACCCTCATTACACACCTTTGGCTTTGGCCCATTACTTGGATGTTGGCCCATAACACCTGCTACTGCGCACCCTGCATGCACGGTAAAGACACATTGGGCCTGATTCACAGAACATTTTCCTATGGGAGTGCACCATTATAAAACACTTCTGTGAATCAGGTCCATTATGAGAAGATTAATTCATGTGGTACCTAAACAATCTGGTGCATTCTATCTGCGATTTAATATACTATACATTAATATATACCAGTGTAAAGCTTAATAGATCCACATTTGGGAAGATTGAATGAATACTTTTGAAATCAACCCATGATTGATTACATTGACTTATCATGGCAAACAGCTCTGAGGAATATCTGAAAATGTTCTGCACCTTACAGCTGACACATACACGAGAAATAAAGCCACTCAAAGCATTAATTAATTTAAAATAAAAAAGGCATCCACAATTTATCAGCTATTATGAAAGTGCTGAAACCATTCATATTAAAGTTAATTCTAGAATGATATGTATGGCATGTATGTAATACCCCTTTGTAAAACTAGGGTTAGAAATAAAATAAATGTCAGAAACCTTTCAGTCCTTGTTAAGAGAATGCATGGATTGTGGCATTGCATGTGAAAAACCAGTTGCATGTGACCAACATTTGGAAGGCCCTTCATGTGATCAGAAATGAACTGGTGTATAATATGGGTAGAATGGCTGAGGAGAACTGAATGAGAGAATATCACAATATATTGAAATACATTTACATCCACTGGCTTCAAGTCTAGCATCATTCATCAAAGACACCAAACTTGTTATCCAACAATTGGACTCTATTTCCTGGCAGGCGAACTATAGATTTATGACAGTGGATGTAATATCTTTTTTATACAAGCATACAGCACAATAAGGGTATACAAACCACTCAATACTTTCTTAAATCTAGATCACTATTGCATCATGCGCAAAACCAGATGCTGATATCAATGGTCAAATTTACACTGACAAATAAAATGTTTTGCTTCAATGAACACATTTATCAGCAATGACTAGGAACTGCCATGGGTAACAATTTGATCACATTTATGCAAATCTATTCATGGGGAATTAGGAGACATCCAGCATTCACAGATACCAAATGTGTACAGGGGCACTTCATTGATGACATCCTAATGATCTGGGATGGTGACAAACCTTCTTTACTACAATATGTCAAGCACCTTAATGCAAATGACTACAACATCAAAGTCATGATGGACCAGAGCACAGAAAGGATACACTTTTTGTGTTCAGAATTATCTGTCAAAAACAATATAATCCAAACAACTATGTACATAAAACCACCAGTAGAAAACATTATCTCACATGCAAATAGCAATAATCTCAGGCACATCATACACAACAACCCATATGGCGTGATGCTTAGAATCAAAATAAACTAGTGACAATCAGAAATATTCAATGTAGAGAAGACAGTGGACACATTTAAACAAAGAGGATACAACAAAAAAATCCCACACAAAGCATTGACAAGTGGAAACACTAAGGAGAGGCTGGATTTACTATGTAACAAAGAAACCAATGCAGCAAGAAAAACTATCAACAAAATTCGAATAATTACTACATATAGCTCCGATGTCCACACTATATGAAAAACCTTAAGTAAGCATGGGAACATATTCAAATTTGACAAAGTTATGAGCAAATACATAGATGACCAACCAGCAGTGACCTATCAGAAGGCTCAAACCATCAATAACCAGATCAGTCAAAGTTTTCTGAGGCCCAGGGAAAAACCCAATAATACAACATCAATGTGGAATCTTTTGCTAATAATAGGCAACCACAAATGTGTAAATTGCAACAGTTGCCCTCAAACGATGAATGGAAAGGACAAAATATATTTACCAAATGGCAGCAACACGAAAATTCAATAATTCATCCATTGCAATACCCGGAATGCAATTTGTATGTAAAAAATGCTATAGGAAGCAACATACGTCCACTTAAGCTAAGGATCATGGAACACCTCTGAGCTATCAAGAACAAATATATCATATATCCAGTTGCAACACATTTCCACACAGAACACCACAATTAACCACTGTACGTAATCAAATCCCTGGTTTTGAAAGAATGGAATTACCACCAATAAGCGGAAATAGAGAGTTGTTACTATGTCAGAAAGAAGCAAAATGGATTACTATAATAGACACATGAGAATCCGTCCTCAATCAGGACAATAACATGTACAACTATTTGTGAAGCATGTTTTAAATATTTGTCATATTAATAATGCTGTTCATTCAATTATGGAGAAGAACTACGCAAAAATATTTCATACATATATTCATTTTATTCAGTTTATTAAGTACCACACAAGAGATTCAGGGACACATGAGAACGAATATTCAAGTTAGGGATTAATGCATAGAACACATTAGTAACTGTATGAAGTTAACAGCATTTGAGAGACTCAAAAATATATATGTTTTTGATTCTTTCCAAATCATCTATATTTATTCTACAATTAATTTGGCTTAATAGAGATGGAATATCGTCAAAATTTAGTATATTCCCTCTAAAGTACATAGTGACAATTAAAATGGCCACCATTGGTTTAAACGTGACCTTTGATAATACGTGATGACATAACATATGTCACAATTTTTTTCATTTTTCCATATTTTAGACTGTTTATAGAATCCATCAGTATGGGAATGAAGATTCCATCCCCCATATATACTTTCAGGCAATTTAGCCATATAATCACACTTTAATGAATTGAACATTATCTGGGTTAGCCGCATAGATTAAGATGGCCGCCAAATGTTTGAACGTGATGATATCATCGCGTTAATTGACACAATGATGCCACAACGATGCCACACATGATATTAAGCATTTCAGCATTTCCATAATTTGTTCTCTTTGTTTTGTTTATAAAATCTACAAGCAATTGAATAAAGATTAATTTCTTTACACATAGTTCAAGGCTTGGTAGCCTCAAAGTTTCAATTTAATCCAATCAATATGACTGGAGACTTAAGATGGCTGCCACATGCTCATGCCTGATGATGTCATGTATATCAAGGGGATGACGCCAAACATTCAAAAAAAGGAAGTGACCATTGTGGAACTCCAATCCCACACATGGATTGGCATTTCGGATTCTATGGACAATTGTATCCTGTGCAAACCTAAAATCCAGGTAACATGTTTTTTTAATGACATTTTGCATCCTACAACCCCAAACGAGCAATTAAGATAGGATTCAATAATGCAAATACATATTTTTTAGATACTATGACGAAGAAGGCAAACAGTAATTGTTCACCTATGTAGAGATAGGAAGGGAGGGTCATTAATAAAGCAGTTGAATTCTTGCCAAAACCACAATTTAATGTGCAATCCTAGTACAAAAATCAATAGATTTTTTACTTCATTATCAATACACATGACACAACAACTTTTTTAATCTTTCCTTTTGTGTTCTAGATCTATAATTAATCACAACGATACCAGCCAAATACATTATATAGCCTCCTGATGCCCCACAAAAGTTACTGTGGTGAAACACTTATTGAGGTCAAGGAATATATAAACAAAGCAATTGTGTTGTGAATCTTATTGCAAAAGGTTTAAGCTATTATTTTTGAGAACAGGCTGAATAAGGTCAACGGCAATTTGAACAAAGCAATTGGGGAGCGTATTGTGTAAGGTTTAAGCTATCTTTTGATAAAAAAATACAAATTATTTGGGAATACATTGGAAAGGAGAGACTGAATCAAGTAAATCGTATCAGTTGGACTTGAATGTGTGAAGATACTTTGAATGATATGAAAAGCAAAAAACAAGTCTGAAAATCAACAGTTTGTATTTTATTAGTTTCAATATTTGAACTCTATTACAATTATAAACCAAGAATAAGAAACTAAAACAATACAAATATAACTTATAACACTCTTCAGGACTCCTAGACATTTTTTTAATTATCATACTATAACTTAAAACTGAACACAGCCGAGCACATTAGCAAGACCCTTTCAATCAAACAATGTATTCCATATATTGGAAAGCCACAATATCTATGGTTAAGCCTTTAGCGACAGCACCTCCACAAATACTCAAAATGATTTGTCGCTTGCTTTGACTTATGTTTGTGTCACAAAGATAAATGGCTCAGGAAAACTGTTTCAGATAGGCTGCCACTAAGGGCAGTCTTGCGAGGGGCTCATTGCTGGCCTGATTGAGGCCTTGGATTACCTTGTGCACTGCTCACTGATGTAGAAACATTCCTCTCACCAGTGCACCTCTCAGCAGTGCTGTTCAAGAAATAAAATAGAAGAAAAGCTGAACACAGTTTCCCATATGAATATGCATCTGTTGGCACAGCATTCCTGCTAGGGAGCAGTGTCCCTCTCTCCTATGCAGCTTCAGCATTCAGAAATGGTGAGAAGACCTCCACTGTATGGCAAGAAGCACCAGGGCCGTTTGCCATTCCTGTTTGGACCCGGTCTCTCACCCCAGTGCACCTCTTGGCACTTGTGAAGAAGAAAAAGTAAACACATCAGACCTTTCACAAATCCTGCCCCACATCAGTTCCATAATACTTGCTGCAGACAAGAGTCTCAAAGTGGGCCTCCGCTTTCCAGTCAGCACATTGTAGTTAGGGTTGGAAACAGCTGCATCAACTTCCCATATCCTCCAAGTAAGCAGGCTTTTGCTTTTGTCTTGGGGCCACGCTATGCTTGCTTTATTTTTACTGCATCAGGCTGCAGCAGCACCCTTTTCGGGGCTCATGTTCCATGGGGGTGTAACGATCATTGAAAGTGTAAAATCCTTCAGTAAGGCATTTACGCCTTCCATTAATGTCACCACCTATTTTCAATGATTAACATAGCGAAGAGGAGGGTTGAAATGTAACTTGCGTTTCCGCAGCTTCCTTCCTATCTGCCATACAAATGCTCCAGTATTTGTGCCGGCATGCATTTTCATGCCAGCACAAATGCTGAAGATCGCTATGAAATACGCCTGCTTTTTGCAACAGCATAAAGCAGATGGATGTCATTGGGACAGTGATCAAAGTGGGCGGGAACGGTCGGGAGCGGTGCTCCTCTACTTCTTTTAAATAAGTTTTACCGTTCCTATACTTTTATTTTAAAAAGAAACCGTTCCGGAAAGGTTTTGTTTTAAAATATAGGTGTAGGAAGACGTTGAAACTTGCACTTTCAGTGCACTGCATTGGATGTTCCCTTAAACATCATGCGCATGTGTTTTGGGGTTTGTATTGTGCATGGGAGGGGGTGCATCAATGGGGTTTATGGGGAGCAGTGCAGGCCAGTAGGGAACATAGTTCCACTACTTCTTTTCGTACACTTCGACCACTGCATAGGGATACATTGTACATGCTCCCTGACGAGCGTATACAATTACAATGAAACCCTTCCCATGTCAGGGAGGGTTTACTTTCTATTGGGCTCACTGCTTGTGGTAAGCAGTTTTTCCAGTTGAAATGAAACCCTAAACAGGGTTTCATTTCATTTTTAATTGCCGCCTGCCATGCTAGCAAGCAGTGGAGTAACTTTGCTGAAAATGTTGGGGTGGACAAGACAACTGAAGGAGAGGGGTGGGGTGAAGGGAGGGCGGATGGTGGCTCTGAGGGATCGTTTCAGCCAAATGGTAAAAATAAATTTGGTCAAATGATAGATGATTTGAGTGAATTCAGTCACCACCATTAGTTCGAAGCCGAAGATACCGAACATGAAGAGCAGTGGTTGCAGGGGTGGCCCCCTCAGCCCATGTTCGGTATTTTTTGCTTTGGCAGTTGCGGGTGTCCCTCGCTTCTTCAGCATTGGGCACAGGGGACACAGCAAAAAAAAGAAGGAAAGATAAGCTGTAGCGTCAGATCCGCCCCGCGTTAAAGGGATGGATCTGACACTGCAGATTACAGGAAAGGCAGCGGATGGAGAAAAGGTAAGTAGGGGGGGTTTATGGGTGTACTGGTGGTTTGAGGGGACATGGGTTCGGTTTTTTGTACTGAGGTAAAACATATTCGCATCAAAAATAACTACGGTTAATTCCGCCGTGATTTTGTACGTCGTTCAAACAACCTAAATCCCTGAGGGATAACATTAAACTACTACACCACAAGAGTCCATTGCTGACGGTCTGTTATAACTTTCGTAAGACTGGTGGCTTATCTTTAAAATTCGGGCCCACATATCTTCAGCCGGCCTGCCATGCACTCAGTGACACAACATAACATTCACAAACTTAATTCCTCTAGAGCATACAAACAATGCATTATTTATCATTCATTCAGACACAAAAGTCAACACACATATGCTTGCACACACTCTCACTCACACACAAATGCACCCAGCACCTCCACTGACATACACTGTGTGCACACAATTTGTATATGTACATTTAGAATAACACATGGAAACAGTGGTGCAACGTACATTGAGCAGACCAGACTTTATCACCCCCTGATACCTGACATTTTGGGCTATGTTGACTTGACCTAGCTGAACTATAAAGCCATGGCTGAAAGGACCAGATTCACTGGAATGTCAGCAATTGGCCTGTTTTTTCCTTTCATTCAAAAGCATAAAACATTGGTTAATGCAGTACAGTGGGTGACAAAGTATAATTGGTATAGATTTTTAAAATCTCCAAATTTGGGTTCTGCACAGCACCTTATATGTCTACGCGCTGATAGATGTTTTCTACAAGATTCTGAATGTTTAAAATTAAGGTATGTTTTCCTGTGTTCAAATGGCTCCAAGCAGTGGAGAGTCGAGAGTGTGCCCAACGGCAAAAGTGAAAAGTCTCCCGCTGGCAGGACAATGGGCCTCATTATAAGTTTGCCGGTCCGGTAGTAACGGTGCCGATAAGCTATCAGCACCGTTACTACCGGGCTGGCAAACTACGAATTCTGCTCGCGGGCTCCTTTTCGCCCACCAGGTCTGACCAGGCGGGCATAGCGGCACCCGCAAGCAGAGCATGTCGGATGCACCGGCACCATTCACGAATGGTGTCGGTGGATCCAGCTTCCCCATTCCCATTGAGCCGTATGGGGCACAATGGGAATGGGGAAGAATATTTTCCGGCGCCCACGAATGGGCAATTCCCGTCTCCGGTAAGGCCTCAATGACCCGGTAATTGCCATTCCCGGGCCCCAGAAAGAAATGATTTGTACTGGCACGGCTACCGCCAGTATTTTAATATGGCCCAATGTGTGCTGAGCAAATTCCTGCTGAGCACGCTCGTTGTCCTGGCAGCAGGACACCTTACCTGTTCCGAATGGTAGAGATGTCCCGCTGCCAGGACAATGTCCCAAGGAGCGCCGGCACAGAGGTTCCTCACGTTGCTATGTAGAGTATTACAATGTGAACCATTAGGCACTGACGGGAGGGAGGGGGGTACTATTAGCAGGGACTTTTGTCCCTTTAGAAATGTGAATGGAAGGAGTGATCAGAAATGAGAAGGGTGCATAATGTTGCATGCTTTACGAAATAATGACTATGGCTTTAATACCCAAGAAGGATTTGTTAGGCTCACATTAATCTACATGATTCTGTTGTCACTTTGCATGCAGAATGGGGAGAAGGCAACTAAAGCCGTACTCCCATTGGTCAACATATTTCTATGAAAATGTATATAGTGTATATAGTGTATGGTTAGTGTACTATGAAAGGCACGTTTATTATGTGATGTGGTTTGCTTCCAATGCATTGCTATCAATAATTATATGTTATATGTATTATATAAATAATAAGCACATGAAATGTAAAGCAAAACCTTAATGAATATCTATATCAACTAAGCCTGGAAAGATGTGCATGGCGCTTAAATTGTCCACATCCCAGTTTCACCATTTAACCAAGTGTGTGATCCTGAGCAGATTATTTAATCACATTGTGCCTTATCTTCAGCTCTGTAAGTGATTCTGTTTCACTTCAAAGCTTATGTTAATGTATCATGCTGTTATAATGGAAAAGCCTAATGACTATAGAGTTGCTCCACATATAACAATAGTGCAATTAAGGTATTTTGCACCACAACATTATTTGTCACTTCACTCATTTAAGTCACTTCCATGGTGCCTCCAAGTATCCAAGACTGATGATGCGCCTTGAAATGTCCTTTTCTGTGAAGTCATTTCTGTTGGTGCAATTCATATGCTAATTAGGAGGTTCGCATGTATTTTGACTCAAAGGGATTGGACAGAGCTCCCCAACAAACATACACAAACACAATTAAAACCTTTTTTTTTTTTTTAAATACCTCTGCTCTGCTTTCAAATGTTGCCCGGGCCACGTCTCATGATACATCGACCTAAGCTCTTCGCACTCAGGCGCCTCCAGACAGAAGCCAGGAAGCTGAATGAGCTTCCGAGTTCCTGTCTGTGTGTCGCACAAACACAAAGCCGGAAAGCGATGCTCTGTGCCACTGGCCCAAGGAAGTGCCACTGCTAGCATGACAGCACAGGTGCCAGGCCCTGCAACACCCAGTTCAGCACCCTGGCTGATGACATTGAGTCAGACCAGCCAGGGTGAGGGACTGAGCCACGAAGGGCAGCCCAGCCCTGAATGTGTTGCAGCGCGGCTGCCATGCATCTCAGAATTATGTCATGAGACAGCGCAAGCCTTGCTGAGCACCCCAGCTGGGCTCAAGCTGTCCAATTATATAATTGATCATTGTGCCCCCCTTCCCTCCCGCTAAAAGATGGGGGGGACAAAAAGGCATGCCAGAGAAGCTGGGGGGACAATACCCCCTGCCCCCTCTATAATTACGCCCATGCGAGCAAGGCAAGCAGTGCTCACAAACTAATGTAAATGCTACATAGCATGCCAGCCAGCGTTTAACCACTCTGTACTGCTGAGTGCAAATGTGAAGTCAAAAGGCGGTGTACACGCTTGTACGCCGCCTTTTGCCCTTTACATTTGCACCCCATATTGAAAATAATGAACATTTGGTGGCAGGAAGGCACTTACTTTTCAGTGTAAACATAACGGCTCCCCACTGTCAAATTATGTTTTTATATAAAATGGCCCCATTTGTGTTTTGCTTTTTTAAATTCCACAATCGCATGTCTGTCATTCCAGCTTATTTGAGCTGTAGTTGAGCCTTCACTGGATTCATGGGCAATAAGAGACTGAAAAGGAAATGGATAATCTTCTCTGATGGGGCGGAGTGAATTAACACATGGAAGAGATAGTTCTGAGTTGGGTTTTGCTTCTGCTCAGTAAAAGAACATTTTTGACTAACCGTGATAAAATGATTGAAGGCTCAGCGAAGGCTGCCGATAAGTCCGAAAGGACCCACAGGCAGGTATCAAGATACTATCCCAAACCTCCAGGCCTGCAGTCACTGTCTCATGAGTGGGTCTGAAATCCGGATGTGTTGGGTGAAGTAGACCATGTGTACATTGGGATGTATGTATAAAGATTGAAAATAAAAGGTCGAATTTTATTTTCTACATTTTTTGGTTTGAATGTTTTCTGTTGAAAAGTCTGGGGACACCCCCTCCCAGCCTTGCGCGCTTGTTGACGGGTCTTTGGCCTTCTTGCATTTCCCGTATTAGCCAAAATATATTTTATACTCCGACCTCTGTAGGTGTACCAAATTATGAGACATTTGTCTTATATTATTGCTGTTTCTAATAAACCAGCCGGCCAGTGGATAGAAACTGTTACCTCCTCCTTCAACCTTTGCATGAAAAACAAAACATTGCCCATGACATCTCTCATCGCAGCAGCACTCGGGGTATGGAGAGATTCCTTTTAACACCAGCCATTGGCACTGATTCACAAACATGTTTTCAATGAAACGTTCCCATGTTCAAACATTTTTGAAAATCAGGACCTTGCCTCTTGGCTTTGCCTGGGTTGTGTCCCATGGATAAGGAGTTTAGGGGCACACAAAAAGACGTCATTTCTAAAAAGAGGAAAACCCAGCCTCGAAGCTTGGTTCCCATAAAAATAACAACACAGCAGGGTCTGTGTGGAATGACCACGGATGTATACGCAGCTTAATCCAGCAATGATCCAAGGCTGTTGCACGTTGTTGTATAATTTGTCATGGTAATTACAACGCTATTTTTCAACCGTTGCCCTTGCTCACAAGGCCGAGATTGGATTGAGTAACTGACAAGCGCGGATTTTTTACACATCCACAATTTAACTCAAGAGCGGTCCCCTTAGTTCGAAACATTGATTACACAAAACAGGTTGCATCCCTCACCCCAAATATTGGTATGTTACTTTAGTCCGAACATTAAAAAATAAATCTATGCAAGTAGCGTTTCCCTTGCTTGTGCATTCAAACGGTCCCTATCTATGTAAATTACTGAATTATTCACATTTCTGAAGGTTTGTCTTTCTTTCCTTTTAGCCCTTAATATAACTTCCCTTTACTCCCCGGTGGGTTCTGGGATCTCTCAGACTGCCTTCACAACGTGCAGTTTTATAGATCATTGTCGAATGCAAAAGTCACGTTCTTTCCCAGAGCAAACAGCCATAGATGTACGATATAATTTGTATTCCTGGAATCACAAATGCTCAGTCGCTTAGCAGATCAGCACAGGGGTCCATTTAATGCTTCACGCACTGTCTGGAATTGAAACACATATAACACAAACTTTCCTATACTTTTATTTTAAAAAGAAACCGTTCCGGAAAGGTTTTGTTTTAAAATATAGGTGTAGGAAGACGTTGAAACTTGCACTTTCAGTGCACTGCATTGGATGTTCCCTTAAACATCATGCGCATGTGTTTTGGGGTTTGTATTGTGCATGGGAGGGGGTGCATCAATGGGGTTTACAGTGGGTGACAAAGTATAATTGGTATAGATTTTTAAAATCTCCAAATTTGGGTTCTGCACAGCACCTTATATGTCTACGCGCTGATAGATGTTTTCTACAAGATTCTGAATGTTTAAAATTAAGGTATGTTTTCCTGTGTTCAAATGGCTCCAAGCAGTGGAGAGTCGAGAGTGTGCCCAACGGCAAAAGTGAAAAGTCTCCCGCTGGCAGGACAATGGGCCTCATTATAAGTTTGCCGGTCCGGTAGTAACGGTGCCGATAAGCTATCAGCACCGTTACTACCGGGCTGGCAAACTATGAATTCTGCTCGCGGGCTCCTTTTCGCCCACCAGGTCTGACCAGGCGGGCATAGCGGCACCCGCAAGCAGAGCATGTCGGATGCACCGGCACCATTCACGAATGGTGTCGGTGGATCCAGCTTCCCCATTCCCATTGAGCCGTATGGGGCACAATGGGAATGGGGAAGAATATTTTCCGGCGCCCACGAATGGGCAATTCCCGTCTCCGGTAAGGCCTCAATGACCCGGTAATTGCCATTCCCGGGCCCCAGAAAGAAATGATTTGTACTGGCACGGCTACCGCCAGTATTTTAATATGGCCCAATGTGTGCTGAGCAAATTCCTGCTGAGCACGCTCGTTGTCCTGGCAGCAGGACACCTTACCTGTTCCGAATGGTAGAGATGTCCCGCTGCCAGGACAATGTCCCAAGGAGCGCCGGCACAGAGGTTCCTCACGTTGCTATGTAGAGTATTACAATGTGAACCATTAGGCACTGACGGGAGGGAGGGGGGTACTATTAGCAGGGACTTTTGTCCCTTTAGAAATGTGAATGGAAGGAGTGATCAGAAATGAGAAGGGTGCATAATGTTGCATGCTTTACGAAATAATGACTATGGCTTTAATACCCAAGAAGGATTTGTTAGGCTCACATTAATCTACATGATTCTGTTGTCACTTTGCATGCAGAATGGGGAGAAGGCAACTAAAGCCGTACTCCCATTGGTCAACATATTTCTATGAAAATGTATATAGTGTATATAGTGTATGGTTAGTGTACTATGAAAGGCACGTTTATTATGTGATGTGGTTTGCTTCCAATGCATTGCTATCAATAATTATATGTTATATGTATTATATAAATAATAAGCACATGAAATGTAAAGCAAAACCTTAATGAATATCTATATCAACTAAGCCTGGAAAGATGTGCATGGCGCTTAAATTGTCCACATCCCAGTTTCACCATTTAACCAAGTGTGTGATCCTGAGCAGATTATTTAATCACATTGTGCCTTATCTTCAGCTCTGTAAGTGATTCTGTTTCACTTCAAAGCTTATGTTAATGTATCATGCTGTTATAATGGAAAAGCCTAATGACTATAGAGTTGCTCCACATATAACAATAGTGCAATTAAGGTATTTTGCACCACAACATTATTTGTCACTTCACTCATTTAAGTCACTTCCATGGTGCCTCCAAGTATCCAAGACTGATGATGCGCCTTGAAATGTCCTTTTCTGTGAAGTCATTTCTGTTGGTGCAATTCATATGCTAATTAGGAGGTTCGCATGTATTTTGACTCAAAGGGATTGGACAGAGCTCCCCAACAAACATACACAAACACAATTAAAACCTTTTTTTTTTTTTTAAATACCTCTGCTCTGCTTTCAAATGTTGCCCGGGCCACGTCTCATGATACATCGACCTAAGCTCTTCGCACTCAGGCGCCTCCAGACAGAAGCCAGGAAGCTGAATGAGCTTCCGAGTTCCTGTCTGTGTGTCGCACAAACACAAAGCCGGAAAGCGATGCTCTGTGCCACTGGCCCAAGGAAGTGCCACTGCTAGCATGACAGCACAGGTGCCAGGCCCTGCAACACCCAGTTCAGCACCCTGGCTGATGACATTGAGTCAGACCAGCCAGGGTGAGGGACTGAGCCACGAAGGGCAGCCCAGCCCTGAATGTGTTGCAGCGCGGCTGCCATGCATCTCAGAATTATGTCATGAGACAGCGCAAGCCTTGCTGAGCACCCCAGCTGGGCTCAAGCTGTCCAATTATATAATTGATCATTGTGCCCCCCTTCCCTCCCGCTAAAAGATGGGGGGGACAAAAAGGCATGCCAGAGAAGCTGGGGGGACAATACCCCCTGCCCCCTCTATAATTACGCCCATGCGAGCAAGGCAAGCAGTGCTCACAAACTAATGTAAATGCTACATAGCATGCCAGCCAGCGTTTAACCACTCTGTACTGCTGAGTGCAAATGTGAAGTCAAAAGGCGGTGTACACGCTTGTACGCCGCCTTTTGCCCTTTACATTTGCACCCCATATTGAAAATAATGAACATTTGGTGGCAGGAAGGCACTTACTTTTCAGTGTAAACATAACGGCTCCCCACTGTCAAATTATGTTTTTATATAAAATGGCCCCATTTGTGTTTTGCTTTTTTAAATTCCACAATCGCATGTCTGTCATTCCAGCTTATTTGAGCTGTAGTTGAGCCTTCACTGGATTCATGGGCAATAAGAGACTGAAAAGGAAATGGATAATCTTCTCTGATGGGGCGGAGTGAATTAACACATGGAAGAGATAGTTCTGAGTTGGGTTTTGCTTCTGCTCAGTAAAAGAACATTTTTGACTAACCGTGATAAAATGATTGAAGGCTCAGCGAAGGCTGCCGATAAGTCCGAAAGGACCCACAGGCAGGTATCAAGATACTATCCCAAACCTCCAGGCCTGCAGTCACTGTCTCATGAGTGGGTCTGAAATCCGGATGTGTTGGGTGAAGTAGACCATGTGTACATTGGGATGTATGTATAAAGATTGAAAATAAAAGGTCGAATTTTATTTTCTACATTTTTTGGTTTGAATGTTTTCTGTTGAAAAGTCTGGGGACACCCCCTCCCAGCCTTGCGCGCTTGTTGACGGGTCTTTGGCCTTCTTGCATTTCCCGTATTAGCCAAAATATATTTTATACTCCGACCTCTGTAGGTGTACCAAATTATGAGACATTTGTCTTATATTATTGCTGTTTCTAATAAACCAGCCGGCCAGTGGATAGAAACTGTTACCTCCTCCTTCAACCTTTGCATGAAAAACAAAACATTGCCCATGACATCTCTCATCGCAGCAGCACTCGGGGTATGGAGAGATTCCTTTTAACACCAGCCATTGGCACTGATTCACAAACATGTTTTCAATGAAACGTTCCCATGTTCAAACATTTTTGAAAATCAGGACCTTGCCTCTTGGCTTTGCCTGGGTTGTGTCCCATGGATAAGGAGTTTAGGGGCACACAAAAAGACGTCATTTCTAAAAAGAGGAAAACCCAGCCTCGAAGCTTGGTTCCCATAAAAATAACAACACAGCAGGGTCTGTGTGGAATGACCACGGATGTATACGCAGCTTAATCCAGCAATGATCCAAGGCTGTTGCACGTTGTTGTATAATTTGTCATGGTAATTACAACGCTATTTTTCAACCGTTGCCCTTGCTCACAAGGCCGAGATTGGATTGAGTAACTGACAAGCGCGGATTTTTTACACATCCACAATTTAACTCAAGAGCGGTCCCCTTAGTTCGAAACATTGATTACACAAAACAGGTTGCATCCCTCACCCCAAATATTGGTATGTTACTTTAGTCCGAACATTAAAAAATAAATCTATGCAAGTAGCGTTTCCCTTGCTTGTGCATTCAAACGGTCCCTATCTATGTAAATTACTGAATTATTCACATTTCTGAAGGTTTGTCTTTCTTTCCTTTTAGCCCTTAATATAACTTCCCTTTACTCCCCGGTGGGTTCTGGGATCTCTCAGACTGCCTTCACAACGTGCAGTTTTATAGATCATTGTCGAATGCAAAAGTCACGTTCTTTCCCAGAGCAAACAGCCATAGATGTACGATATAATTTGTATTCCTGGAATCACAAATGCTCAGTCGTTTAGCAGATCAGCACAGGGGTCCATTTAATGCTTCACGCACTGTCTGGAATTGAAACACATATAACACAAACTTTCCATCTCCCAGGCGCGTAAGGGATCTGCATACAAATCATTGGGTTGATGCTGTAGGGGTTTTTACAAGCTATGCTGACAGAAGAAAAATTGATTTTCCGATAAACAAGGGTTTTCAGAGGCCTAAAAACGTTTATTAATATTTAATAATTATAAAGTTGTCATTTAGGTTTACAGTGCTGCCAGGTTTGCATCGTTGCCTGTGGTGATATCAGGTGAAGCAATGAAATAGGCGGTGGATGGCATTTTATTAAAGGCGTTCAGCTGGTGGCAAAATATTTGCTTTAGGGAGGCAATGTATTAGTATGAGGCGCTGTCCTGAACATCAGGAAGCTGTTTTAATAAGTGACCATGGCATGCCAACAATTTCAAAAGGACAGATTAATTCAAATCCATAAATATTGTTTACCAGGTCTTCGTCTTCAAATGAGTGCATATATTCTTACTTTGTATGCTGCATTTGTAGACTTTTTTTTTGCATTCACTATACATTTATTTTCAACAATTATTGGGAGATGCATTACGAATGGTCGAATTATATTTCCTCGAATTATTTTGGTCGAATTGAACCCCCAAAATGTAGATAGTGAGTCGGGGTCAGGCATTATTGGTGGGGGTGGGGCATGGGGTGGTGAGGGATGGTGGGGGACTTGAAGGGGTTCTACTTCTGCTTTTTAGCAGGAAAATAATTGAAAAATAAATAAAATAGTGATAATAAAATGCAAGCTTTTATTTTCGATCTTTAGACATAGGAGTAATCTGAGTGATATTCCTCATGTTGTCTGGACAAACTATGTAACATTCTTTGGGGGATGTATGTCTTAAGGACTTAAGGACAAGTGCAACAAACAGGCCATCGGGGAGGCAAAAAGTGTGCTCCTGCCAATTTTCGCAGCTAAGGCACAAATCTTGGCAGCAACATTTTTTCATTTTATAAGACCCCGATTTCTCTATTTTCAAAATAATTTAATCACAGTAACCCACAAGCTTTCTGGACATTGGTGACAATTTATCTTATCACGAATATCGATTAGGGAGAACATCACTGGAGACAAAGCAGTTAGATCAAGGGCCTTATTACAAGTATGGTAGTGTACAGAATTACCACTACTTTTCCCGCACAGCCATACTACGAGTATGGCCCTGGAGTGTGGGGATTTACCTCCAGCACCTTGCTGGAGGTAAATCCTCCCACGTTCCACTGAAAATCAGCAAAATCAGAGGAATTCCCGCTGCAGTAATTCGCTGGTGTTAATTCTGCAAAGAATGCCCTATAGAGTTCAATGGACTCTGATAAAATGGGCACTAACTCTGCCACCGCAAATTCTGCTGGACCACATGACGGTAACAGTAATTCCGCTGGCCAGTATTCCAGCAGATTTACCACTGGAATGCCGCCCAACACATAATGAGGCCCCTTGTATTTTGTGAGCGGATCTTTCATCCTCAGGACATTGCTTACCGTTCTTGGTTCATGTTTAGTCCTTTTGAAATGTTCAGCTGTTAGATTATACCTACCTTTGTTAAATCACTACTGATCTGGGCGATTCGTCATCATCCTTTAATCGATTTTCCAGGACATAATGCTATGAATAATTTCTTTCCTAAATCATGGATCAGTACATGTGATCACCCCTCTTTTAAAGAAGATGAACTCTGATCCCATAGAAACGACTGTCCTATATCACTGCTTCCATTTGGAACTCAGAATCCGCAAGGAATTATTGCACTTCTGTTTGAAACCTATCTTGAAAGTGACAAATGACTCCATGACCTTCAATCTTTCAAAATAACAGAGGCACAGAGACTGCCATCATGGATACTAGAGAAACATTGCTGAAGCAGAGGGATGCAGGCAAGCCAACAGCACGAATCCTCTTAAATCTGCTGGTCCCCTACATTTGATAACATAGATATATGATTTTCGTGATTAATTCGAAAATCTTTTTAGCACAGAAGTGCGAGCAGTAAGTGCAATTTTACACGAGCACCCTTGTTGTAGGCCAGAATGGATGTTGGCTCACAACTGTATGGAATGCTCGACTTAAGAGAACTTTCACCACACATCATCACGAGTGCGCAAGTACCAGTAGTAAGTGCAGCGACTATGACACATGTTGCAGGGCGGCTTGGATTTTGGTGCACACCAGTAGAGAAAACCGGAGTTAAAAGGACATTTTCCGCACGTCATCACAAGCACGTAAGTGTGAGCAATGAATGCTGTTTTGCACGAGAACCCATGTTGCAGCCCACACTGGATTTTGGTGAACACCGGTGGTGAAAGCCTGGTTTAAAAGGTTTTTTTCCGTGGATCAGCGCGGGCAAGGAAGTACAAGCAGTAAGTGCAGTTTTGTTCGCGACCTGGACTAGATTTTGGTGCACACCAGTGGAGAAAGCCTGAGTTAAAAGGACTTTGGCCACGTGTCTGCACGAGCAGGGAAGAGAGAGCAGTAAGTGCAGTTTTGCAGGAGTGCATGCACTACGGGAGTAAGTCAAGATGGATTTTGACAATTTTTGATTTTCCATATATAGTGTATGTCGAAAGATCACGTCTAGATATTGTTCCCCCCATTATATTCTTCAAAATGGATTTGTACTCACCAGGGAGCCTTTTTTTAGCGCGTCAGCATTACAGGTAACAACATCAATAACAATCAAATGGAATCTATGTTTGATTCAGGGAAAATTACAGGCTATTTCAATGTGGTGAATTCTAACAAAGATGCAATTCAAAAGAAGCTCCATTAACGTTACTCTCACAGTCACTGTCCTTAACTGTACACTTCCCAACTGCCAAAACATGTCTGGGGAACCTTAAATCTTCAGTTTTTCAATGTCAAAGTCTAAACAATAAAGCAGCACAACGGAACTTGTTGATCAAGACTCCATCTCTAATATCTCATCCACTAAATCCATATTGAATACTGCTAGGAAGGCCATTACTCTGGACTAGATCTATGACAGGGAGGGGTAAGATGCACAGCACCTACCAACTTGTTTGCTTAGCAAGACTTCAAATATTTATTAGTATTGGACCAAATCAGTTTAGGAGACATTTTGTGCTGGCTCTGAAATTAGTTCTTCAATCTACCAGCTCTAGAGCAGGCACTCTCCCCAGAAAGTCATGACATTTACATTAAGGGTGGTGAGTATGGCTTTAAAAAACTCAATTCTTAACAAAAGAGGTGGTTTGTTGGAAACCATTTGAAAATGTGTTGCATAGAAATAGACCATGACCAACCACTGAAACTCTTAAAAATGAGGTTTGAACAACTATTTAAAGAGTTGATGATATACCATTAAAGTGTTCTCCACTTTTATATCTATTTGCTATGATTCCTGCTATTTGCCTATTGAATCACATGACCTTCGACAAGTAGAATTTACAGAGGACAATACAACCAATCCTGTTGTGGTATTTGAAAACACGAGACTCATATACCATCTTATTTTAAGTAAGTCAGAAGCGTTTTTGTGTTTAGGTTTTAATATTTCTCCACACACACAATGTATACATTCAGGAGGTATGAGTGAGGAATTCCTAATGTACAGCAAGGTCAAGAAGTCCTGGGGAATGTAAGTCAGAGTTTGCTTTTTAAAAGAAGCCTTCCAGCCCATAAAAGAGGAAGGAGATTAGTCTTTGTTACCAACTTTATTGACAATCAAAACCAAAATCCTCTAGATGGCACAGTATCTTTAGCAAAATTCCAATTGCCATTTTGTCGTGGAATTCAAGTGGTCACACTCGTTTTTGAATCCACGACTTAAGTTCCAAGATCTTTTCAAATTTCAGATTTATTTGTTGCCTTAAGTATGGCTAATAAACACTCATTTAGATGGTTAGTCCATATTTTTCTTAAAAAAGCAAAATAAAAGGCCCCATATGTTGGCCATCAAGCAGGCTAATAATTGGAAATGACAACACTCGTATCCTGCATTATGTGAAGGGGAAGTGCCTTCAGGCAGTGCTATGGCAGTAAGTTTCAGTTGGGAAGATAAAGAAAAGGAGAAAAGAGATATTGTTTAACAACATCTATAGGAACACCTGTCAAACAAATGAAGAGTTTCTATATATCAAACTTTGTGGGAACTTCATTCTTCATGGAATAATCTGACAGGCTCTGATGGAATATCATTCTGGAGACCTAAATTCCTATTGCCCTATTATCACTCAATTAGATGTTAGGCAAACTATAATTATGGAACTTAAAACACCTGGCAAATCAAATAGATGACAGGTATGATAGGTGAATCACCACATTTTATACCAAGGTGCCTAAATTGGTTGAGATAATTCAAGCCCCTGAAACAGTTCCACTGATGAATTATTAGGAATATGAATGAAACATGTTGGGCACATTGAGTAAAGTAGTGTCTCTATTGGTTTAAATATAGGGTGCATTCTTTGCACATTGATAGTTTGGGTGTTTACAGGTACAGGTCTAGCATGGGAAAAAGTTATTCTTGCACTTCGCACTTTATAGTCTTTTTACTGTAACATTTATATATGTATTTATTTGTAATTGTATCTCATGTGAGTTGATTGTCTAGATGGATTTGTGCAATAGATATCTCAGGTATTGCTTTTTGGTGATGATTATAATTTTTAACCTCTGAATGTAATAAACACTGAAGAACATATCTACATTTCTTGCTCAGATCTATTTTTATCCTACTAGCACTAGCAGTCCGGGAAGGTTTCTTACATGTAAAGTTACACCCTTAAACCTGCCACTGAGATCAGATGATGCATAATATAAACAACAGGGGCCAGATTATAGAAAAAATGCACTGGTGCAAGTGCAAAGTTGCACGGTATTGGCACTAGGGCAAAGTGCCCTTGTCTTGGCACAACGTTTCTGTAATCTGGCCCCAGGTGTGCAGCTTTTCTCTTTAGTGCATAGTGGATTGGGGGTCCGGGCCCTGGCAGTACTGCACTGTATCTTTTCACGTGTTTAGCAATTCAGCCGCTGTGAACAGAGGTTGTACCCGACATGTGGCTCTACAATTGTTTAAACCTACAACTCCCATCGCTCCTAACCATTGACAATACTGGCATGGGTGATGATAGTTGTGGATGCTGTTTTTATTCCACAATTTCTATTGCTGTTGAGGGATGTTTAGCTTTTCACCCCCAAGTTGAACATTTTGTCCACATGTTGGCAGGTGTACCCATGATGTTTACAAATTTCAAGTGATATTGTCTTGTTTGATTTTCCATAGGTCTGAATCCGGGCACTCATATTTACAGAGAGGGAACACACACACATACATGCATGAGTGTGTGTGCGCGCACACACACAGACACACACACACACACACCACAACACACACACACACACACACATACACAACAGTGGATGGGAAAGAGACTTTGCTGACTAAGGGGTAGGTGCTTTTGTGGGAAGGGGTGTGTACATCGTTGCCAGTCATGCCATTGCAGCATCCTCAAACATGTATTGATCCTGTCCTTGGAGTATTGGGTGTGATCCCCTATGAAACATGAGTGGACAAAGAAATACCATCCCCAAATTAATAGGCAGGTTGCCTAGTTTTTTTACCCATTAAAGTTATCTTTTTAAAATACATTCCTGGCACTGTTAAAAACTGTCTAAATGCCAGAACAGAATGTGGACCATCCCATGCAGAGTGTGTTGCTAGGAATTAACTGCTCATCTTCCACAGTAGTTCCTCATGGTGGGTATTTGCCCAATTACTGACCTATGCCCTTCGTCCTTGGAATCATGAGGTGGAGGTGATGAATCTGTTCCAGTATAGGGGCAACATGGACACAGGGGTGCAGTGAGGGTTTGGGTTTACTGGGTGCTGATGTACACTACATAGAAGAACAGTGGAGTAGGGGAAAGTGTCATGGGTGATGCAATCACGGCAACAGGTTTCATGGAGGTAGTAACAGTCATGTTGGGTGGGCAGGATATTGAGGAGAGAATGGGGACACTGGAAATATTTCTGAAAGTATGGAGGATCTATGAAAATTTAAAGAGCACTTGAGGGAGCTGTGTTGCTGTGTTAGAAAAAATGGAAGACTTTGGTATAAAACACAGTCATGGGCTCCTCCTCCTGGGACTCTTGTCTGATGATACTGTGTATATCAGAAACAGCCATGAGTATTCCTGTGTTTCTCCTGGTACTTGCCCTGTGCAGCCAGATCAACATGCTCCTTCTGTACAGAATGTATTAACAGGCACAAATTGTTCCTTAAATAGAAGAAATGAGACTTCTTACTCAGACCCCATCACAGCCATTGCACTTACAATCCATACAACTGTTAGTTATTCTTTGCACAATGTTAAATAACAATTGTATTTCTTAATGTCTAAGGGCTTCATGTGTTGTTCAATGTATCTTGTTTTCCATGGTGTGTTCTGATATAAGTCATGTACTGTTGTAGTATTCTTCTCTGTTTCATGAAATTATGCTCTGTGAAGATGTACACATGTTAATTGTTTGTGTTATACAGTTAATAAACTAAACTAAACTAAACTAAACTAAACTAAACTACCTTTTTGAGGAAAATGAACCATACACTTGTAATCCTGCATTAGTGATGTGTCATTCTTTCTTCCTTTTTGTATGTTTCTGGCATTGTGATTTGCCTGAGAGGTGATCTTTCTGGTGTGCACCTTGCAATTGGCTGTCATTGATACAATTTAATGGAAAACTTTTTGTTTGATGGGTGATGGGGGTTATGTTTTTTGTGTACACTTCACTGCTATCCTTTAGTCCTGGAATTATTTTTATTGGGACAGATGTGGCTGCTTGTCACATATGACAGCCAACATCCATTTGATGGGCCAATTTGATTTAAAGTATTCTGGCTTTCAGGGCTCATGACCATGCAATGAACTGCTTATTTTTCTTGGACATAGGAAAGACTATTGTCTTTGTCAATAGGTCCACATTTAAAGTGGACATGATGCCTGCTAGCAACGACCTAGTTCTTTCTCATTAGTTGGCCAATGCTAGTTCTTGATTATCTGAACAGTGTTAAAAAAGCAAATTGTGTACTCGGCCATTTTTAACATGGGTTGGAAGGCTTTATATTACATATTGGACTGCAGGACCCATTTGGTTATACAGAAGGCCCAAACATGGTTAAAAAAAACAGCAACTGCAGGAGGCGTGAGGGAACAGCAAGCGCTTGAGGGCAAGAACACCTGTTTGAGAGGGAGATTCTCCTAACAACCCTAGCCAGGTTGACAAAACAATCTTTTCACCAACACTTTAAAAAAATAACATCTTTTATCATTAACATGTTGCAGTTAAAAAAGCATTTATATACTTTTGTTTTATACAATTTCGTTATTGGAATTAAACAGTGCAAAAAAAACATGGCTAAAATTATGTGTGTATTTCTGAGGGTATACCCCTCCAATAAGAGAGACTGTTCATTCACCTTACATGTACCTCTGCAGGATACTTGTCAATAATCCTCCCGAGTCACAGAATATATTACACCTGTAAGTTGCCATTCTGCTCCCATCGGTTGAGAGACGTCAGAGATGTTCCCAGGTTTACTGCCTACTCGCCTGGAATGTTGGGGCTAGCCCACTCCTCTCAAACGAAGGCTAGGAGCACATGCACAGATCCTTGCTATGAAGTTGGAGCAAAACATTAGGAATTTGTCCAGGCGCAAACTAAGGGGGTTTCGGGCATTGCATATGGCAGGCACACACGATATAATGCCACAGATTCCTTTACTGTGGCTGAAGCAACGGAGTAGTTGCCCTACAATTGTCGTAAGTTAGTGTAGCGGCACACAGTTTATGCAACGTGCTTTCAGATAGACCAGGTCAAAAAATGTGCTATGCTTGCTCAACAACGTGTATCCGGCCATTATTGTTTACATTGTATGCAAAGTGTTACATTTAGCAAATAAGTAAATATTTAGTGATTTTCTATATTTCACATAAGTAGTATAGGATAGTCCTAGTCAGACCCATCTATTCAAGTTATGTTCCTCTTTGGCTTTTGTGCCCATGGCGTAGCCTCATTTACTGTTAATAGCTAAAGTGGTTGTAGGCGACGCATGAAATACTTTGGTCAATAGATGATTGGCACAATGAAACTTCTTGCATGACAACACATAATGGCTATGGGCGCTTGTCACCTTTTGAGCAGTAGGACCATGTACCACCTGGGACTGTTTTTTGGATGATGATCAGGATGGAAATCCTCCATGTATGTAAAGTGAATGTGGCATCATTCCAATGAGGATGATTTTAGTTAAATGTCCAGTGGTCATACACATAGTGCTCTATCTATCTGAAATGCAAACTGTAGTACATGGACAAACCCTATAATGCAATACCAATGCACCATGTCCCAGTGAATGAATTCAGTCACATACATCACAGATAGATGTAGTTTAGCTGAGCATGCAGTACATTGAAAGCTTTTGGAAACTCCCTCATGTAATTATACCAGAGCCCAGATAAAATCAGCCCTTCCAAATGCAAATTGCAACAGGCTCAGCTAAATCTAAAATCAGTGGTATTTTACTGTAGGGTTTATCCATGGACTACTGCACACATTTCCGATAGATAGAACACTTCGGTATGGCCACTGCACAGTTCATTAAAAACATACTGATTGTGCTGGCGCCTTCGTCGCTTTCCATTCACAGCCTGTTAACTACGGTGTAATAGACAAAGAGTGTATAGTGAGTTTGGCAACATCTTTGATTAAATTGGATGAATAACAAAGCAAAGCGACCAGCATGAGATCTTGCAGAGATGACTCTACTTAGGATCAGGCTATATTTCTGGTTGCTAGCTTTCAGTGTTACAAATATGTATTACTCAGATAACAGGAGGTCATTTCGCCATTATCTCCTGATGTTACTTGATTTAAAAACATTAAAAAAATACCATGATTTTTTTTCATCTGGCTAAATCTTTATTTCGATGGATTTTTGCAAATGTTGATAACATGAAGCTAATTAATGATGAAGTTCATGAATGGGAAACCAGTATCACTGGTGCTGTTCAACCAATGGCCTTTTGAAATTAATACCAAGAACATATATATATGGTTAAGTTGGTGTTTCCATAGGAAGAGCATTTATTGGGTGGCTTATAACTTCGCTCCCTCTGTATGAATCCTCACCAAACTTTGCAAAAAAGGTATGTGGCCCACTCTGAATTTTTCTGCAAAGTTTGGTGAGTAGGGGGGGAAAAGTTATAGGGGGGGTCCCAAAACTTTTTTTTCCCCATAGACTGAATGGGAAAAAACTTTGCGCACGGCTACAGCCCGAACCGCTGGACAGATTTACACCAAATTTGCGGCAGGAGCGGCGGCCTGGTCCCGAAAGCGTGCTTTTGCAAATTTGGTGTAAATCCGTCCAGTAGTTATTTAAAAAATGACCAAAATGTAAGGCGAAAAAATGAGTGATATCTGTGTTCGCATCGCAGACGGACTTCTCTGTTCGTTCCGCGGACAGCACCCCGATTGGCCCATGGCCTTGCGTCATGTCTGCGGACATGCAACGTGTTCGCTGATTGGATGGCGAGGGGCGTGGAACGCGTCAGATTTTCTGTGGCGCCCGCCATCTTGTATTCGCCATCGACCGCGTACAGCGCGGTGAAACGTGGATAAAAAATTGTATTTAGTGCCGTGTGTTGGTGTTTAAGAGTGTTTGGGGAGGGTGGGGGAGTATGAGATAGGTTCAATGTTTTGTTTTTTTATGTTTTTTTATGTGGTAGACGTTTTTGTTGCTTTCGATTTGTCCGCGGAGAACACGGCTGTTCTGACATTTTGTAAATAAACTAAATGGTGGGGTGTTTAGAGGACGGAGTATGTGTATATTTAAGTTTTTTCACTGAATATATATATATATATATTATATATATATATATATATATATATATATATATATATATATATATATATATATATATATATATATATATATATATATTCAGTTAAAAAACTTTGTTAAAGGGACGTTATGGTTCAAAGTAAAACCAAAAACCCCCTGAAATTCGCTACTTATGGTAAGCTAAGCAACCATAACTTGCAGCGCTAAGACTAACACCCAGGACATCACAGTTGTGTGAAGCCGCCTTTCATAAGTTTAAAAATAGAAGTGTCAAATAAATGGAACAGGGCCCTGTGCATTTTTTAGAAGTCTGCGGACAGTTCGCGGAAATCTAAAATTGTGGGGTGCTGCCCTATCATAACCATTGCACTTTTCTCTGGGAGGAAGTGGTGGCTCTGAAAAGAGCCTTTTGGTGGTGTTTGTTTGTGTTTGAAAAACTTCAAATGGTCAACACCTACTGCAAAACGGATTGGTTGTAATTCCAAAAAAGGTTGCAATGCATTTTGTACATTTCTCAGAAAAATCCGATTGCCAACATAAGTAAGATGGACTCCATCTCTGCGAAAAATGTATGTACTACAAAACAAAATATTTTCATTATGAAAAGAGGATATGCCTACATCTCTTAAACAGCCTTATTGCCATTGCGCCTCGCTTCTCCATTTGTGAACCTAGGGCAGGAGGCTCACTAGGATGGAAGCCAGAGCCAGTCCTCTGCAAGATGTAGGGAGTGTGCGTTGTGGTGTCCCAGTCCTGAAACCCCATAAAGTACCCATGAATGTAAATGTAGATACCTCTCTTTATCAGCTGATGCCTCCCAGTACTTTTTCTAGCCAGAGTTCTCTTTCATCTTTTTTAGGACAACAACACGCAGACATGGGTGTAATTTTAGTGGTAGGACAAGGTTGTTTGTCCGCCCAACTTTGGTACATACCAATTTGTCTCACTCATTTAACAGGGGCCCCTTTCATTTAGATTTCATGCCCCCCACCCCCAACATTTTCAGCAAAGTTACTCCACTGCATGCAGAATGCACCCAGGTGCAACCAAGAAAACCCTAACCTGAACCAGTGGAATGGAATCAAGAACTAAAAGGGTTTGCACTGGGATTTCTCTTGACCAAAAGAAAAGAGACAGCCAACAACCAACCTACTAACACCAGACCAACACCACACAAGTGAAGGGTCAACAGAAAATGAACTGGGAGTGAGGAGAGACTGCAGTGGAGCAGGAGAGATACATAAACCTTCCCAAAACCAAACTGAAAACACAACTTACTGGCACATGAGGAAAACCACATAGAGAACGAGCAGCGAGCTAAGAGGGATTTCTAAAGCTTTTCAGCTGAGTAAACCAGCCCATAGGGAAATAACAGCTTTAGGTTGGCCAACAGTCAGGTGAGTGCTTGAGTCAATGGGGTGAGGGATGGTAGTCATAATTAGGAAGAGAGCACTATAAAAGTTGAAGGAATTAAATACAGAGTGTGGGTTGCAGGGCAGTAATCAGGAGGTGGATCGAGAGGCCAGGTGGAGGACAGCAGATGGAGTGGAGTCCTGCATAGTTGGCGGCAGAGTTGGAGCGGAGTGTAGATGAGGTATTGATTGTGAAAGAGAGTAGTATCTGGTAGCTACAGTTTACTCTGAGGGGGTATAAAAGGTGAGTGTGAAAGATGTGTGAAGAGACAGACGGTGGACAGAAGATATGGTGAGGTTACTATAGAAGGGCATTCAGGGCACCATATCTCTGGAGGGTGAGCAGGGCACCATATCCCTGAATGGTGATTAGTGCACCATATCCTTGGGGGATGGGTGGGAGCAGGGCACAGTATCCCTGGAGGGTGAGAAGGGCTCCATATCACTGAAGGGCGAGAAGTGCACCATATCCCTAGGGGTTGGCTGGGAGCAGGGCACCACATCTCTCGAGGGTGAGAAGTGCACCATATCCCTGAATGGTGATTAGTGTACCATATCCTTAGGGGATGGGTGGGAGCAGGGCACTGTATCCCTGGAGGGTGAGAAGGGCACCATATCGCTGAAGGGTGAGAAGTGCACCATAGCCCTAGGGGTTGGCTGGGAGCAGGGCAACACATCTCTCGAGGGTGAGCAGAGCACCATTTTACTGGGTAAGAATGAGGGTTATTAGAGTTGTAGGGTGAATAGGAGAGATAATAGCGAAGTGAGGATGAGTGAGAGTAGAGAGCGAGGAGATATAAGAGTGAGGAGGAGAAAGAGGGGGAGTGTGGGCATCATCGTGGGAGAAGGATAGGGCGAGGAGCGGAGGCCAACCAGAGGGTTTGAAAAACAACAAGAGAGGCAAGTGAGAGTAGAGGAGTGGGTGATGCAGAAGGAACTGTGAGATCAGGCTCAAAAGCGAGAGAGGGAGAATGAATGAGAGGACCGTCCAGGGTGTCTTTTACTGGCACAACAACACATCATTCCATGTTTAGAAACCTAAGAAGTGTTAGGTCAGGGCACCTCAATAAGATCCTCAGAGCCATCCAGATAGATAAGGCTTTTGCAATTAGGCCATCACCAAAAACCAGTATTAGGCAGTAGACATTACTGATCGCCAAATGTGAAAGCTAGGGGTTAGGTAGGCCTGGGTTTAGGTGTGGGGAGCCCTTGCGAGGTGAGATAGGGAAGACCATTAGAACACCCTGCCTTCAGCCTTTCCAGGATAAAACATTGATTTTTGCTACTTCAAAAATAAAACCGATTGAACCATCTGGATGTTTGTTACGGCCATCTGCATCATGTGGCAAGTGGAAAAAGTGGTGGTAACAGAAATACAAAATGTGAAGAGGGAGAGGGGGACACAGCTTATAAATTCAGTCTTTTGATTATCGAACACATTAGTTGAATTGATTCCAATACTTAGAATGCTTTTGCCTGGAGCTGCCAGTCCGAAATGGTCCTATAGTACAAGGACCTGTCCAAACATATGATATCCAAAAAACAAAGTAACTCTACTTTGTTAGGAAAGGCGCTTCTCAGTTGGCCCCTTTTGGTTGCTGCTAATTTATCTGCTGCGAATTTTGCATAAAAAGTCTTGGCCATAAGTCAGTGATGAATTCAAAACAGGATGATTTATTACAGGAAATGTTTAATGCACATTCCTGAGATGTCCGTTAATATAACTTGTCTTTACAAATCACACACTGGGTTCGCATCTCAATTTGCCCGTAATACGCTAGTGCCAATGCATTTCGGATAGAACCTTCATCAGGGCGGTATTTAGGCAAAATCAATGTCACATGACTGATATTTCATTCATATCGAGTAGATGTTCAACACATTTAACACATTAAACCATTACATTTCAGTGAAACCATTACAAAAACACATACCATTCCGTGAGCGAACCACATCCGTTTACATAGGTAGATAAAAAATAAAACAAAATAGAAGTGTCAATTAGTTAGTTGGTAGTGTAAAGTATACAATGTGTATCCGCAATAGCTGAATGAGCATGTCCTACCTGAGTCATGCCTGTTTCTTGATAATGTATGTCTGTACACAGATACATCCATAATATAAATAAAGACTTGTCACCTTTTAGCTGATGTTTAGAAGGAAAACCTGTAGTCCCATGGACACTGATAGTACTTACCAAGCAGCTTGTGCTCGTAGGACGTGTAAGCTGAATGAGCCACTGCTATACGCGCTCACGGCAGGTTTGCCTTCATTTTTATCTGTTACCATGGAGACGGGGCGAGGCGGCGTGGTCCAGTTGGAGCATGTACGCCTCCAGCCCCACCCCCGGGAGCGAGCCCTGGGGCGGGGATGTCTCCATGGAAATGGACGCTTAGAAAGCGCATGCTCGTGTAAAGAAGGTGCGAGTGCATATATATATGCAGTTTACTAGAGAAACGAGTGCATATGCTTGTACAGAGAATGGAACACACTCCGTGTATGTCTAAAGAAACGGTGGGGAGGGCCAGGGGCTACTCCTAATGCTCTTACAATGTGGGATGCCAAATGTGTCATATCTTAAATAAATAACAGTGTCACAGTAAGGTGTGCGTGTGGTCCAGTAAGAGCCACAGGCTATCCTGTCAGGTGTGGAGGTAGTAAGTGGAAATAAAAGTACTAATGGTGCCTAGCATGTATAATTGATGAATGTGTGCAACAGAGAATACAAGAAAGCCAAAAAACAGCCCTCGAGGTTGAGCACTAATATGTCCACGGAATGTGGATGAAAAGTAAAAATGTTAACAAAACTTTAGGTGCAACTCGCTTGTATCTAACAATGTAATCGAACAAGTCTCATAAAAAGCACAAGTAATTGATTTCTTCGTTGAGCCCCATAGGAGTTAGGGAGCTCAGGCGGTCAATCCAGAAGGATTCTCTTTGGTCCATCCTTTTTTGGAAATTCTCGTGGGTATCTCTCTTAAATACCACTTCCAAAATCACAAATTGGATTTGAGCCAAGTTGTGTTTTCACTCATCCCAATGTCTTGCCACAGCTGAATTAGGATTGTGGTTCCTTATACATGACCTATGTTCATTCCATCTTGTTTTCGCTACCCTCAGGGTCTGACCCACATAGTACAGTCCGCATGGGCATTTCATAGCATAAATCACGGTGTTTGAATCACATGTAGCAAAACTTTTTAGTCTGATTGTCTCCCCCGTGTGGGGGTGCTTCACTGTTTCGCCTTTCATAATGTAACTGCAGTTGCTGCAATTCAAACAAGGGAATGTCCCGATCCTTTCTGTAATTCTCTTCTTGAGTGCTGGTTTGGTTTGGACTATCCTGTCTTTAAGGTTCTGACTTCGCTGATAGGCGAATGTGGGAACTTCTTTGAACAGATGTTCTACTCGTTGATCACACAATAATGTGTTCCAATGTTTTTTTAATAATGTACTTGATGCGATTACTCTGTCCTACACGTGATTGTGCTGTGTTCACTTCTTCCTCTGAATACCCTCTATCCAAAAACGTCTTCCCCATTTCTTTGATGGCAATTTTGTAATCCTCTGGGTCACTTACCAATCTTTTCACCCTGAGCATCTGGCTATACGGAAGATTTTTAATGAGACTCGGTTGATGGAAGCTGAGTTGTTGTAACAGATTGTTGCGGTCTGTTGGTCTGCGAAAGATGGTGGTCTGATATCCCATATTGATGATCTTAATGTCTACCAATATGGGATATCAGACCACCATCCTCCCGGGGGTGGGGCGCGAGGCGTACATGCTCCAGCTGGACCACGACGCCTCGCCCCGTCTCCATGGTAACACATAAAAAGAAAGCAAACTGCCGTGAGCGCGTATCGCAGCGGCTCATTCGGCTTACACGTCCTGCGAGCACAAGCTGCTCCGTAAGTACTATCCGTGTCCATGGGACTACAGGTTTTCCTTCTAAACATCAGCTAAAAGGTTACAAGTCTTTATTTATATTATAGATGTATCTGTGTACAGACGTACATTATCAAGAAACAGGCATGACTCAGGTAGGACATGCTCATTCAGCTTTTGCGTATACACATGGTATACTTTACACTACCGACTAACTGACATTTCTATTTTGTTTTATTTTTTATCTACCTATGTAAACGGATGTGGTTCGCTCACGGAATGGTATGTGTTTTTGTATTGGTTTCACTGAAATGTAATGGTTTAATGTGTTAAATGTGTTGAACATCTACTAGATATGAATGAGATATCAGTCATGTGACATTGATTTTGCCTAAATACCGCCCTGATGAAGGTTCTATCCGAAATGCATTGGCACTAGCGTATTACGGGCACATTGAGATGCGAACCCAGTGTGTGATTTGTAAAGACAAGTTATATTAACGGACATCTCAGGAATGTGCATTAAACATTTCCTGTAATAAATCATCCTGTTTTGAATTCATCACTGACTTATGGCCAAGATTTTTTATGCAAAATTCGCAGCAGATAAATTAGCAGCAACCAAAAGGGGCCAACTGAGAAGCGCCTTTCCTAACAAAGTAGAGTTACTTTGTTTTTTGGATATCATATGGTAACAGAAATACAGGCACTTTTATCACTTGAATGGATTAAGGTATATTGAAAATGGGTGACAATTCCTCCAGTGAAATTAGAACCAGAGGAATACTGATGAAAACCTATGGTAATTACCCCAGAGCTAAATCCGCCAGAAGTATCAGCACATGAAACAAATTGTTTAATTTCACCGTAATAATAATAATACGTTGAAATACTGCCAAAATACCACTGGAATTAGGTGGTCATTCTACCAAAAACACCATGCAGTTACCTCCACCCAAAAGGTTAGGTAAATGCATACAGGTGAAGCTACATCTGCACCCAATTGAGCCTGAAAGTTTTTGTATGGCCCATACCCTCCATAACCACATTTGCCAACACCATGCTGCCACTGGCAGTAGCAAACTTTGATCTACAGGACCCCCTGCTATACACCGACCTGCAGAGGAATGTGCAGCAGTATCACAGAATACAGGCCTTGCAAGGAGAACGCCGATTCCAAGGAGCAGGCTATCCCATGGGCAGCTAATAACATACACCCACCTTAACAGGGAGCCTTAGCTGAAATACACTCCCTGATACAGATACAGACAAATCTCCAGAGCAGGATCAACACGTGAACATCCATACCACGACCGATGAAGCTTGGGTTGGTGCTGCACATTTTCACCACAGGCACCTTCCAGAACACTGCAGACATGTTGCATGACATGTAACAGCTCACAGTTTTCGAATATGAAGACACCATCATGCACCCCAGAATATCTCCCGCCCCAGGACCCCTGCACATGTAACTGCAACAAACACACTGTACTGCATTCTGCTGCCCACTGCCCAGGTGTCAGAAGAGGAACAGGAAATAAAACAAATAAAAACATTCCTTAAATGTATAGTTTACATGTGATGCGACCCACTGCTGTCCCCACTTCCCAGTTTCCACTCATGATGCAATGGTAACAATATAATGACAGCATCCATGAAAACCCATGAAGGTCAATGGACTTGGATCCTGGGTAAGTAGAATCACCATCAACTGACACAAACAGGGTTCATAAGTGGGAAGATTAGAAACAATGGAGGGGGAATATCACCTATATGATTACAATGTAATGCATGCCCTGTCACAGCTCTGTGCATGAAGTACCTGCATTGTGACACAACACATAAGAAGCACTACCCCATCTAGCAATGCCCTATAAGGAAATGTCAGGGTATGGCAGAAATGCATATTACAAATTGTACAAAGCGTGAAGCTAGGGTTCAAAATGTATAGGGAAACCATACTGAGACACAAAACTGCACAAATATCCTGTGCAAAATGCCAGTGCAAAATGGCTGTTAGCTATGCCATGCTATGCACCCCATGAATACCAATTATGATCACAATGACTAAGTGTGCACGATTATTAGAAAGCATATTAGAGCATATGCATGAGGGCCCAGCACCGAAGAACAACAGATTTTATGTCATTAGTAATCCAGTAACAGCTTATATTTGTTACCTCTGACAGGTCAATGATGTTGGAAATGTGGGATTCCCTTAGTGAGAAAAAACTTTTCCCCACTCATGCAATGTGACATAACATAATTTAGGGACAGAGACCAATGTTTGAAAAACAATGTTTTATATGCATATATTTACTTGAAATGTAGACCATCAGAATTACTTTGTATACTTTCTGATTGTTACAAAACCCACACCTTTCCCCGTTCCCTTTGCAGGTGACTCTGCTAATATCACCTCCTAGGTCTGAAACCCACACACATCACAGGAGGTGGTGTGCAATGAGGTACACATTAGGAGAAGGCTCTACATCGACCGTACATTTGGCCTGCTGAAGGGACGGTTCAAGTGTCTGGATCAGACAGCAAGTGCTCTATTGTACAAACTAGACAAGGTTGGCAAAATAATTGTTGTGTTTGCCATGCTGCACAACTTATACTTTTGAAGACATAGCAACCCCAGAGGAGGATGACACCTATGCTGATGACCACTTGCCGGCACGCCCATGATGATGGCAGGGTTAGATGTTTTGTATGACAAAAACGTATTGAGGATGTATTTTAAGGACATTGGATTACAAATACCTCACAAAATTGAATAGAGTTAAGCTTGAAAATGACTGTGTTCTCCTCTTTTAATGTAATTAACTTTATTTGCAGACCAAACAACACTTTTGCTCTCTCACCTCCTTAATCCCTAACACAATTGCCCTCCCTCCTTCCTTTGTATCCAACATCCTTGCCCTCCCACCTCTCTCATACCCAACACCCTTGACCTCGTACCACCCTTGCCCATAGCATGGATGTCTTATATACTGCAGTCTCATTTTATTCACCACGTCAGGACGCCAGATTTACTATCATACTCGTAATGAGGCCCATTGGGTCTTGCCAAAAAGCAATGCCATCTACAAATTTACATTCACATTTGTGGCAGTTGGAGGCTGGTGTCAAACACCTTTAAAATAACTTGATGTACTAGGATTCATCCTTTGAATTCAGAGTGTTAAGACAGCCCAAAAAAGTCCCTAATATCCCAGAAGGCATAGGTTCAATACACACCAGACTCAAAGATGAAGTAGATAAAGTGCAAGGCAAAATCCAGCTTTATTATCAGTCAAATAAAGCATGGACTGTATACAAGCATTACAATCTTGCCGCTCTTGGCTCGTACATTACATGCAATGATTTAAGTACTACAACTTCATTTAATCAGTCTACAAAAGCCTACAGGGAATGGGGAATGGGGATTGGTTAGTTGGGGTGTCTACATATACACTCTGTAGAGTACAAACATATAATTGAGTTACACTTGTCTGATGGCTTCTCCTGAGACCACTCCTATGTTGATAAAGGTTAAA
Source organism: Ambystoma mexicanum (assembly GCF_040938575.1). Lineage (NCBI taxonomy): Eukaryota > Metazoa > Chordata > Amphibia > Caudata > Ambystomatidae > Ambystoma > Ambystoma mexicanum. The sequence continues at coordinate 799,086,478 of NC_090924.1, read as the reverse complement.
CTATGTCATCAGGGGCTGGTTGGCACTTAACTGGATGGGCAGCATAACACCATGGATGCTGATAGATGGCTTTCTGATAACCAACCTTGGACAATTAACAGGTTGTCATGACATAAGCCAGATGGGGAGTAGGGGGAGAAAGGTCCACAGATTGATTTTCTTCCAATTAAAAAAGTTATCACCCTGTTTTCCTAAGCCATGAGCCAGGGTGATCTCTTTGTTCTTGTCCGTGTGCAGTGTCTCGTGTCTGTTGTATGTGTAGGGAGAACGACAGGTGTTCTACCTGTGTTCAATTTTAATGAATAGACAATGTTTTCAAATTGAGGATCACGTGTGATAGGACCGTGTTTGGGAAAGATTCTTCCTGTATTTATTAAGAATTTAGATAATATTAATTTAAGTGTTGTGTTTTCTGTTGCTACTGGAGACACTCTTTAGTTATTCTTCATGGGGTCTTTTGGCTTATAGTTGAACTGCACCTGTCTAAGGTTGGTTGTGCTTTTTTATAAACTTTAATTAATCTGAGAGCATACTGCTTGCATCTTGTGAATCACTATCTCGTGCCTTTGCATTGCCGTTCCTATCCTCCTGTATTTCACTATAACCTTGGCTTGGGTTGTTAGCTACTGTCTAAGCACTGCATGGATCTGTAATTCTGTGGATTTAGCATTTTTAATTATTTAGAATTCTTGGGTCCTTTGTTTATTTAGAAGCATGCTGTGGCTTCCATTTTGGGGAAGATGGTTGCTCCATTATACGTGTTTTTCTTTATTAGTAAGCAGTATTTGCATGTCTTTCATGTAGCATTCAGCTTATACATTGGATATGTTAGTGTGTTCTTATCTAGTGGATGCTGTGTTAGTATTCTTCATGCATACATTCATATATACTATTGAACGTGTTCTTCATGTTTGAGTGCACATTTACTTTGTGTCTAATGCATGCACATGTATTGTTACAACGTTAGTTTGACTAATGTTTGCCATCTTGAGCCTAGGTTTTTTCCATATCCTGCCTGCTGTAACTTCATGGGATAAGGGCAGTATGGATGTCTTAGTGAGCAGCATTTCTCACCTGTGCGGTATTGTCCCGAGGGAGGGGCAGAAGCTATGGATGGCATATTCAACAGCCTCCCAACAAGAGTCTTAAAACAATTATTCTTATAATTTCTCAAGAACTGTGAAAGCAAAAGGGAGCAAATCATTGAGGTCAGATGGTAACAGAGGGAGGTGAGCATCTATTCTGAGACCTATCCAGTGCAACCAAACTAAAAGAGAGCAGCCAAGGACCGTTCAGCATGCATCAACCTGTAGCAGCACTTACCCCTTCCCACTGCATTTTTGCCAATCACAACAGTTCTTTACAGTAAGATCTTTTGAATTCTTCTGAGGTTGTGAACTTTGTCAGACACTTACTAACACATGAATGAAATTTGTTCCACAAATATTTCAACACAAAAAATAACAGGGAGAGCCTGACACATGATCTAATTAGAGCGTATTTTGTTTCGGCTTCAGGCAGCATCTGTTTCCACCACAAGATTTTTATTCACTTGATAACCTTCTCGGCACAAATAACTGGCAAGGGGATCCAAGGACTTGGATATTACAAACCACCTGTGAACTGCTAGTACTGCCATTACACTCTAACCCTGCTAAAAAGGCACATACATATGTTTAGTACTTTTCATGAACACCATGTTTGTTCCGCAATTTTATTAGCACTATAAAAAACCTAACACAACACTATACAAACATCATTTGTTTTACTTTTCTAAAATGGATGTGACACAAAAAATGTATAAACATCAACATAGAGAAAAAGGCCTATCACCTTATTTTCATATTTTTAGTTATTTTGCCGATGCCTTTTAAGACGAATAAATGAGATTCGGTAAATCTGTTAGTAGAATCAAAATCTAATTTAACTATTTTATTTCCCCATTTCATTTATGTCATACCAAAACATACATATTTACTAGTCACATATATATATTATATATATATATATATATATATATATATATATATATATATATATATAATAGTGCGGCGGCCACCGCTCTATGGTTAAGTTGAGTGTTAGGTTCCATAGGAAACCTGAAAAATGTAATTGTTAATAAGGTTTGACTTGCATGACGGATTTGGCTGATATTTTGCAAACAAAGTTTGTCATGGGCCACCCATGACTGGGAACGATTTGGTAAAAAATGAAAATGTTATTCAGAAATAAAACAAACACTGTTTTCAGCCTACTCTTGTTCATTTTCCCATAGAGAAAAGGTCAAAATGTCTGTGTAGCACACAGCAAAAACTGCTGGATGGAACTGGACCAGATATGAAACATCTTGGGCACAAAGCTTTGACTCAATTTCTGGGAGCGGTATGGGGTTATTACGTCCAGTAGTTGTTACAATAGCCGTGGCTAGTGGCCAGGTAGTGTTTTCAAATATACACTGGTCATGAAAGTCATGTATAGTGGCCACTTTCTACAGCCGTGGCCACCTAGTGGGTCCAAAAGAAACTTATCGGGGGGACCTGTACAGTGCACACAGCCGAAGGCCATGGCCAGTGGCCTGTAACAAAATGATGGTATAACAAAACACTTGAAATTCGCTGAAACAACCTTAGTTAAAATGCAGCTAAGCTGCACAGATTTAATTCAACACAACACTTAATGTAGGTGTCATTCAGCAACAATTAATGTTTTGGGATAATGAACTGTATATGGTAACCTGCACTATGCACTTTATATACAGCACCGTCAGTTATGCACCTGGCACTTTATTTGGGATGGTGCAATAGATAACGAGTAGACAATTGTCATTCAACATGGATGATTTCATTAACTTTGAAATAATATTGCACCATGCACTTTAGGCGAGATGAAGGTTTTTCAGTGTTGGCTATTAATTTGTATATTTGGACTATTGACAGTGGCGTTATCAGATACTGACATGTGTTGCCCACTTGGGCTGCATTACATTCTATAGGTTTACTGCATGAATTCTTTTTTTGCAGTTGGGTCGTAATCAAATGTTTTCATGTGATTTGGCACTAGAAGTGCTCTAAGATTTTGGCAACCTGCTGCCAATAAAGTAAAACTTCACTCAAACTAAAGTAGAAAGACTCATCATTTATTCGTACCTTAACTTGTGACAATATTCAAGTTCAACGCCACAACAAACATGGTTCTTCCTATACTCTTTACTACACAATAAGGGACACCTTGAGCATTGTCCTTAGGAACCCAGTTAATGGCCGCAGGACACAAACAGCTTCTATGAGCAAGATCAGTGCAGGGATCAATTTTTCCTTAAAGCTCTCACCATTAAGTCTAATTTTATTCAGCACCTCACACGGTTCCATTACAACAATGTGGAGGACCCATATAGGAAGGTTTATTTCCATCAAAATGTACAAACCCATGGCGCATAATATGCACACGGTATCTGCTGTAGAAGAGCATGTCTGCATCACTCTATTCTGCTTCTATTACTTCCTATGTTCCAGCCGCCTCCACCCAACCTCCTTCATTCCTACCTATACCCATTCTGCACGACTGCAAAGTAATGTGTTTGAAATATGACAACTGCATCATGGTGTGAGATTACACCCTACATGTTTACTGAGCTATTTTAGAACACCAAAACAATTGCTTCCACTACAAATATGTATACATTTATTTCAGAGCCATTTGTTATCCCCTTATTTTACAAAAATAAAAACAGAAAAAAACTCATGAAAAGAATAAGCACAACAAACCCATACTTCAAATATTACCTCTGGACTGAAATTGCATTGCTGAAGCCCATCATGTGCCTGTATTTATTTGGGCAATTTGCACTGGAAAAACAATTTTATTTCTATTTTACATAATAGGTGTTTTCACAACTAATACCATTCCTATATTCTTTATGAGTACATCTTTAAAAATAGAACCAATCAAACAACAAATGAAAACAATATATTTTCTCTTATATATAACCACAGTAACACACTCCAGCAGAAAACATTTTTTAAAGCAGGCACATTTCAGATAACCCCAAAAAATAAAATGAATAAAATCAAATGTCTACAACTCTGTGATCGTTATTTTATTTTGAGTGCAGGAAGTATACTTAGTGATTTTACATCATGCACCTCACTGAAATACATTTTCCTTCCAAATAAACAATTTACAAAAATTGTTGCCACCCATTGTCTACATAAACAGCAGTACCACTTCATTGTTAACAAATACAGTAAGAAGCAAAAAGAATTACAAAGCCCCATTATCAACATATTATCAAATAAAACCTTCCACAAAACAGTGACAAACAAATTATGAATGGCAATAATATTTTGTCATAGGTAACACGAACTGCACCATGAGCACAGTGTGAGTTTTGCAGTCAAATCGAGAAAAGTAAACAAAATGGTGGGTTTTAGGCTTTCAAAATTCAAAAGCAGAAAAAAAGGACTATATTGTAAGGAAACTAATAAAATGTCCAACACATATTCACTGCAACCTGTCTCAAAGAGGTACACATTTACAACATTAATACCAGCCAATTACAAACACCAAAACACATATAAAAACCTGCACAGGAACTCTCGTAGCCACGGCTATTCGACACATGTACACATCTTGCCTTGTAGACGTGGCTACACATACATTTTCTACAAACTCGAAATCAAACTAAGCCAACCTTCAAAACTTCATATAAGACAATGGAACACCTAAGCACATACAATAACAAACACAGATACAATTATGAGCTGTATAATCCACATAAATAAATGATTATTGTACAGAAAATGTACGGTCCAAAAAACACGGCTATAATAATAGTCCGCCTAACGCAACAACAAATGAAATGGTGAAGAGCTTTGATGCACCCACGCACATGCTTGCTATATCCACAATTTTAGAGAAGCCTTGCCTGTCTGACTGTTAATACCCACAGCTAAGACACGTTCACAAACACTTGACCTGTCGTTTACTTTTGTGTAGCTGTGGGTAAACAATCCAGTTGTTGCTATTGCTTGGCATGATTCTCAATATACTAATCACACCCCTTAAGTTTCGTAAAGATATGTTAAACAATAAGAAAGTTATTAAGAAGACAAAACTTTTTTTCCAAAGTTGCAGCCTACTTCCCATTCATTTTTCCATGGACAAACAAGGTCAATTTTAGCCATAGTACACAGCCCAAACCATTGGACGGATATGGACCAGGTCCAAAACCACTTGGGCACAAAGAGTTGACTCGCAATCCATGCCAGATTTGGGGTTATTCCATGCAGTAGTTATTTAAATATTGGACAGAGCAGGATGTGTCCCCTTCTCAAAAAGAGATATCTCAGGGATTTACCCAAAACTGGGTGTTTTTAGAAATGAAACAGCCGTCATCTTGTTTTACTCTCGATGCAAGAGAAATTTGAGGTTATAGCAGAGGACATGGGAAAATGAAATGCAGGGAAAAAGCTATTTGCAGGTCAAGAACATGTAAATGCCATTAGGATAGAAGTGTGGGTGGGGTGGCTAGAGGGCACCAAGTGAAATTTGGGAAATGGAGGGGGTATACGGACTGAGTTTGCAACACAAAGCTTTCTGTATACTCAGGTATAGTCTCACATAGCTGATATCTCAAAGCGAACTGTGTCACAGAAGCAGCGTGTATTGTGGGGGGAAGGGAGAGGACAGTGAAGGTGATGATGCCATCTGGGGATTGCGGGGAGTTGGCACAGACGAGGCGGCACTTGGTGAGGGTTTGGGGGAAGGAATGCATTTTTTAATGGCAGTTTTTCTGATATTCGTGGCTAAATTCGAGGCTACAGAGAAATACGAATAGCCACGGGTAAGATTAGTTCCATGCCCGCAGCTATACATTTTGGGGTGTCTCTGTTTTCTTTCTTTTTAAATAGATATTTGTATAGGTAAAGTGACACTGGGGTGCAAAATCATTGGCCATGGTCATGGTCAGTGATATGGTATGTATTTGGAAGTCTGTGTGTTTTATTACAAGTGAGACTGTGGGGTAAACAAAAAGAAGAAAATTGTTTAAATAAAATCATTACAAAAACAAGTCAGCCTACTCTTGTTTTAGATGACCCATCCACTGTATTTTAGCCTGCGTATGTTCACCAATGCTATTATATATTGTGTAATTGTGCCCATTAAAGGTATCCTCAACTAGTTTACTGTCATGTATACTCTGCTTTCTCTATCATCATCTACCTTACAAAACTACATGAGCAGTCATTCACTGTATTGACCTTTTGACTTCCATTGAATTACTAATGCCTCTTTCGTGATTCATATTCTATACCCAGACCATTTAAAAAAATAAAATGTTATAGCTTCGGCTATACAAAAAGGGGAGCGATTGGTGTATTGAGGATCGCGCCTAGTAACAGCAACGACTTGAGTGTTTACTCGTGGCTATCCCAAACCCGTCCCACACCATGGGTTGTTATCCACGGGTACATCCTGCAACCGCAGGCGCTTAGTTGGTTGTGTAGCCGTGGCTTTAAAAATGTATTAAAGAAATATATACATGTGTGTGAGAGTCATCTTGGAAAGTTTATATTAAGATGTATTGAGTGCAGTATTTGTAAATAGTTATTGTAAAATATTTAATACTTTTTATTTGTTAAAAATACATACTTTAAAAAAGTAAATACATATGCAAACAGTTTGTTGAAAACAGGTTCATTTGGGGGATATGTGGTTGTGGGTATTCTTTTTTCTTTTAGTTTGAACACATGATACATCTTCCTTAACCCAATTGTCTGGATTCTTACTGTGCATGATCTGTCATACATATTCAATGTCCTTTTTCATTGATTGTACTTCTTTTTGAACATTAATTATTAATAGTTGTTTTAATTCTTTCAGTTAATCTATGATTAGTTTCATGCATAGTTCTTGTGGTGCTTCTTGTTTAGTTGTTCGTGATACTTGAATGATTTCTTCATCTGTTGGAAAATATTTGAAATATTTTTCAACTATTGAAGATATAATACACTTTAAGAATATTTGTGTTTGTTGCATAGGCATTTAAAAGAAGTTAGTTAAATTATATCTGTTTGGTACTGATATTTGTTCCTTAAAATATAATTGTTAGTCTCATTTTACATAAATATAAATAATGGACTGAATGTTGTGTATTTTCTTATGGTTCCTTTTCTTGAGCATCGTCTTCTTTTATTTCTTCCTGTCTAGGATAATTTTCCTCCACACATTCAATGTAGTTTTCCAATGTAGTGTAATAGAAAACAAAACTGGTTGTCACCTCAGATATTAAAATTAGAAATGGAGGAAGATTACATGAGGCGAGAAGGTGGAATTTCTTGTATTTACTTTCTGATTGGTTGTGTATATGGCCCACTCTGAATTTTTTTTGCAAAGTTTGGAGAGGTTTGGTCCAGGGGTGGCAAAGTTATAAGTTTTTTTTTCCCATAGACATAATGGGAAAAAACTTTGCGCACGCCTACAGCCCAAACCGCTGGACGGATTTACACCAAATTTGCGGCAGGAGCTTGGTCCCGAAAGCGTGCCTTTGCAAATTTGGTGTAAATCCGTCCAGTATTTTTTTTTTAAAATGACCAAAATGTAAGGCAACAAAAATTAGTGATATTTCCGTTCGCTCCGCGGACGGACTTCCCGGTTCGCTCCGCAGACAGTGCCCTGATTGGCCAAGCAGCTTGCGTGATGTCCGTAGACATGCGACGTGTTGTGTTCAATTTTTCTGCGGACAACACGGCTGTTCTGAAATGTTCGTAAATAAACAGAATGGATTCGGTGTCAAGTTGAAAGTGTTCTAAGAAGACTCGTGGGGTCCTGGAATGTTCGCAGGGGGTGTCCTGAAGACGTTGTCTGTATTGTTCGTTGTCAAGTTGAAAGTGTTCTAAGAACACTCGCGGTGTCCTGAAATGTTCGTACATAAAGAAAATGGGGGTGTTCTGAGGACGTTGTCCGTATTGTTCGCTGGCAAGTTGAATGTGTTCTACGAACACTCGCGGTGTCCTGAAATGTTCGAAAATAAACAAAATGGGGGTGTTCAGAGGACGTTCTCTGTATTGGGTGCCTGCTTAGCTGTATCCAATGAGGGAATGGCACAGAGAATGAAGTGGAAATGGTAGAAGGGATGTCTAAGAGTTATGCGGTCTGCGGACAGGGCGTGCTACATCCGGGGTTTTCCAGCAAATCCAGCTTGGAAAGAAGACTGTAGGGATCAGCCAATCAGATGTTGAGGTTGTGGATTTGTGTTCAAAGAGACTGTGTGTAGTGAAGGTGGAGAAAGTCAGGGTGTTGGTGCTCGGAGATATGTTTGTGCATGGTTTACAACAGTATGCTCAATGCAGGCATGTTGCAAAGAATGTTGATGTTAAAGGGGTGGAGGTTGTGTGGAGCCTTGTGCCTGATTGCAATGTACAGGGAATTGTACAAGTTTGTGAAGATATGGGCAGGATCAACAGTCCCCATGTGGTAGTTTTGCACTATGGTGCTTTCCATTTGGGCTATGTCAGTGCCCCTACTTTGTTGGCAGATTTGGAACACTTGGTTCAAGCAGTAATGAACATCCTTCCAAATGCCAAAGTAATTTTTTCTGGATTAGTACCTAGGGCAATATGGGACAATAGTTCAGTTTTTTTCCCTCAGCAAAACAATGCTAGGTGTGTAATCAACCGAGGCATATGTGCCTTCATGCTTAGAGCTGGTATGTTCTTCTGTAATAATGAGAATATTGATTCCAGTAATGCTGTTTATTTTAAAGAAGATGGCATTTCCTTATCTTTTATGGGAAATGCCATTCTGTTTTGAAATGTAAGGGTTGCTTTGGAGAAGGTTATGTAAAGATTTTAGGAGTAAAGTAAGAAAAATAAAAACAAATACAAAATAACAGGTGTCTGTCAAGCATCTGCAAAAAAACCCCAAAAAAATGTCTCTTTTCAGAGCCATCCTCAAAGGGGAAATGGGGCACACTATTTAAATTTACATTCACCACGCTCAGATTTTCGATATGTCCGCGGAAATGGCAGTAGTCCGCGGACATCGAAATCACTAGCTAGGGGTTCAGTATGTTCTATGTTACATGTATATAAAGTCAGGGATATTATGGTTAAGTTGCGCTACTAAAAACCTATCAAATTCAGTAAAAAAACGTTGTTAAAGGGACGTTATGGTTCAAAGTAAAACGAAAAAACCCCTGAAATTCGGCAGTTATGGTAAGATAAGCTACCATAACTCGCGCCACTGTGCACTGCTAACACTAACACCCAGGACATCAAAGATGACATCACAAATGTCATTGATGACGTCACTGATGACATCACATGTGCATTTACTTTTCATGAAAACTCTGTAGGAGGGATTCTTATGATGTTGACCAAAAAGTGTCAAGGATCATTTAAATAAATATCATGAGCTAATTAGTGCATTAAGCAATGCATTGATATAAATAGCATTCTATTTTGAAGTTCTATCCAGTATACTAAGCAACTCATGCAGAAACTTAGGCAGTGTGTGCAGTATACATGATGAAGGTGCAATATTCATAATCTTGCCATGTAGATTAATGAAATGATAACTGCTTTCTTATTAGAGTTTTGCGTACTGTGGAACATGTAATAAGTAGCTAATAAAACCCACTTAATACATAGAAACACTTAATACAGACAAAACACAAAGAGACAACAACACATACAAATATGAGTATATACAGGGACAGAGAAGTAAGCAAAAAAGCAGAAGTAGTAGCAGAAAGAGTTCATAACCTAACTGACTATCTTTATGCAGAGAAATGATTGCTCTGTTTCAAAGCTGCTACTTACTGTATGTATGTTATCAAATGATGTCAGTGAACCCTAAGGAAAGGAGTGTGAGTACAATGTATACAAATATGAACGTATACAGGGAAGGTATAGTAATAAAAATATAACTATGAGAAAGTGCTGATAACTCTAATGATTATCTTCATGCACAGAAAGGATTGCTCTCTTTCAAACCTGTTTCTTCCGCTATATATATGTTTCATATGATATGACTTGACCCTAAGTCTACAAATATAGTACCTTTTCAATTTTTACATCCTGACTGTTACTGAAGAAAACTATGTGGCTTAGATATGTCAGTAAAGGAAAAAAGGGAGAGCCAGCCATGTGATGTCATCAGTGATGTCATCAATGACATTTGTGATGTAATTTTTGATGTCCTGGGTGTTAGTGTTAGCAGTGCACGGTGGCGCGAGTTATGGTTGCTTATCTTACCATAACTGCCCAATTTCAGGGGTTTTTCGGTTTTACTTTGAACCATAACGTCCCTTTAACAACGTTTTTTTACTGAATTTGATAGGTTTTTAGTAGCGCAACTTAACCATAATGTCCCTTTTAACAAAGTTTTTTCACTGAATTTCATAGGTTTTTAGTAGCGCAACTTAACCATAACGTCCCTTTTAACAAAGTTTTTTCACTGAATATATATATATATATATAGGTATTCAATAAAAATACTTTGTTAAAGGGACATTATGCTTAAGTTGCACTAGTAAAAATGTAATGAATTCAGTGGAAGAAATGTGTAAAAGGGATGTTATTGTTACAGATAAACCAACCCCCCTCCCCAGAAATTTGCCAGTTATGCTAAGGTAAGCAACCATAACTCGCACCTCCACTATGCACTGCTAGGACTAACACAAAGGACATCAAAGATGACATCACAATTGTTATTGCTGACATCACTGATGACCTCAGAAAGCTGGGCCACTTGGTATTGTACAGTGACATAAGAAAGCCATCCGGTTTTCTTCACTCACTGTAAATCTGTTTAAATGGAAATGTTGCGACATATGCAGAAGACGTTAACCTTCTTGTATATTGTAGAAGTAGTTGGGTTAGGGTTTGGTGTCAGCCAGCTCATGGTACAAAGATATGGGCCAATAGGCAGGCCGTACACACACAATTCCATTGAGTACTTGATGATGAACTATAATGTTATTGACATTTTGTATTGATGTTGTTTCTGTCTTCGGTACTGTAGTTAGCCTGTATGTGCCTCTAATGTGTATGCATTGTGGGCCTTTATATATCTTGTTTGTAGTAACACACACATGTAGTAGATCCTGACTTATTACCTATGTTTTCCATGCTTAACATTACTGAATTCTGCAAGGATATCGTTCATTGTCCGCGGACACCGAAACACACGACAGCCCTTCGTCCCTTACCACTTCAAACTTTGTAGCACTCCCTCATTGGCTACTTTCAAGCAGTCACATACCTATCCACCAATCACATCCAAAAACTCAACATCTAACTCTGTCATCTCAGTTCAACACTTCAGATGTACTATTGAACACTCAGAGTACATGTCTCCTGTTACTCCTAAGAACCTGCATCATAAACTACTATACAAATCTCCAAGTTTACTATTTTCAGATTCAACCACATCTGCATCTATCAACACAAAGTACAGGTATGCATATATTTTTAAAATTACATTTCCAACTCTTTTACAAATTCATGTAAACAGGGTTCCTACCACTTACCCTGCATTAACCTACTCAATAATCATACTCTAATTTGTCCAACCTCCTGAAATCAACTGGCAATTACTTACAATGCTGTGTGGTTCCAACGTTTACTTTTAATTAGCATTTTAATAACAGTTTCAAAACACTTATTTGCAATTTCAGCAGCACTCTCTGGGCCTCATTACGAGTGTGGCGGTAAGGCAACAATGGCACCGGTAGTGCTACTGGCGCTGTTGTTACCATGCCACCACATTACGAGTTCTGCTTGCGGGTGCCGCTGCTACCATCCTCCCCATTCCCATTGAGCCCTATTGGGGCTCAAATGGGAATGGGGATGTACCAGCTCCAGGTACCACGCAAGGGGAATTACCAGGCCCGCCCAGGTCGTAATGGCCCAGTGATTCCCCTTTTGCGGGACCCAGAGCCGGACTCAAGTTTGGGGGTAACCATGCCGGTATAAATGGCATGGCTACCTCCAAATTCGTAATGAGGCCCTCTGTGTCTTTTTTGGGAAAGAAAAGAAAACCACATGTAAACATTTCCACGGCATGTTTAAGTGCCAGATCCTGTGTCAAAGTTCAATATATTACCAGTAGATGCATACTTACCAATATGACCCATTACAATCTACCAAGTGTTATTTTGTTCATTGATTCTGTATATTCAACGCCACTTCTCCCACTAACAAAGTTACACTAAAACTCCCACAATGCAAACTCTAAATTAAAACTGCATGTATCTTATCAAAGCATGGCAAGCACATGGAATGAAAATTGGCAAAATGCAATGCGTTTACAAATATTTATTTCAGCACCATTTCAAGTAAAACAAATAAATGCATGTATACATTTACACCAGTGCTGTGTGGAATTTTTAATAAATAAATGAAAGAAAATTGAGACGAGTTCTCCAACATACTGAAATAACTCTCACTGTGTGTAATTTCATTAACATACACACATGCATACTTGCTAACATTCCCCTTTCTAATCTGTGCATGCTTATTGGCTCCTGGATTTTTCTCTGCATTCTGGGACATGTAGTGCACCTTTTTGAATGCAAATAGTGCACCCACAACTCCCACAATACAAACAAAAGAACCACAATTTAATAAGCAACTACATATTACAATGCATCCCATTTGCAAGTTTGCATGTACTGACAACATAACAAACCTTCACACAAGTGCCATTTAAAAATGTTCTACAAATATTGTCCATCTCCATTTCTTTTTTTTTACAAAAAAGTTACGCACAATGCAGCTGCAGCTATACATCCACAAAAAATGTTTTAACTTTAATGTACAGCCTTTCAAAAAGGACAGATTTTTAAACACTCAGCATTTTCCATTTTGAATTGTATAAAAATATCACACCTCCTTGCTATGGCCCGTTGGGCATAGTTATCACGCGACCACCAGCCCCATTAGCAACGCTGCCAGTGCTCTCGTGTCCCCATTCCCGTACAGTCCTATGCAACTCCGCAGAAATAAGGACTAACATTTTCTGGAATCTGACTTTCCAGGCCAACAGGACCTGTAATGTCCTGGTGGCACCGGGAAGCTAGCTTTCGAAAAATGATTAGGAATCTAGTGGCAACCCATCTGTAACAATGGCAGGGTTATCACCATACACCTAATGAGGCCCCATGTTATTAACTTTTCTTCCCAACAACTCCTCCTACATTCAAAAGTAATGTCTTCTTTTATTAAAATTACTTCACGATTACCATACATAGCCACTAATTTTCTTATTTCCCAATTGCAGTGAAAAACAAACTCCTGGAAGACAACAACCTGAAGAAAACTACTCTTCTCATCCTACAAAGTAAGTGTACTAGTGTAGTAGTATTTTTTCTGTTACTCATACAGTGTAGCCACATAGTAGCCTAGACAATTCCTTTCAAACCAGCAACATTTATTTTACTATTATTCATTGCACTTCAGCATGTAAACTCTTTGTATTCTCATCTCAACACCATTATCATAACACCTACTATTACCATGAAAACAGTGTAATGTCCTTACTTATTCATTCACACTCCCACTCTTTTACACACTAACACAAGCCCTTCACACATCTACACACACAGCTACTCTT